>NC_055968.1:15867361-16022361 GCF_018492685.1 Alosa sapidissima | reverse complement strand
CCACTTCCTGTTCTAGGGTTTGAAGGACGCCCGCACAGACTCTTCAGAGGGTTACCTGATGAATAAATCATTTCAGGGTTGTTTTTTTTGTTGTTGTATGTAATAATTATGACGGTGAAGCGTGCAATTTTGTGTGTGCTGGTGGGAGTAAGGGGAGCAATAGGGGATTGTGGGAGTTGTGATTTTCTGCCCATGCGTTCCGGTGCGTGTGTCTGAACACTGTTCCTCAGAGGTGCGTCGCCACAAAAAAGCGCCGTCGACTTTTTTTGGCTGACTGGCCTCGATACGGTTGCCGTTCCCTCCTGCTGGTCCATCAGCAGTCAGTGTATATCAGCGGCTGGCGAGTGAGATACTCTACAGCTGCTGGAGTGCTCCTTCCTCCTCCGCCGCCTCCTCCTCCTCCTCATACATAATCTCTCGGCGGCTCTGATGCTGTGCACAGCCGGGGTTGGGTCTGAGTGAGTCCACACGAAGCCAAGGCCGCCGAGATCTCCGCCCCGTCCTGGCCCGCCACCTTGCCGCGCCTCACTGCATATGGGGGAGTACTTTTTCCAGAGCCTGTCTTAAATGTGCCTGCATTATTAACCAGGCTTTATCATGCCTTATGAATCCCTCAGTAGAATGCACTCACCTCCTCCCTTTTAGGAGGGTGGGGGGTGAGAAAGAGATGGGGAGAGGGGAAAAAAGAAAAGGAGAGACACAGGAACACAGAGAGGGAGTGATAGGAAGAGAGAAAGAGACAGAGAGAAATGAGAGAGAGAGAGAATGAAAGAGGGAGAGAGTCATAGAAAGAGAGAAAATGCGCCAGTGCCGTGAAACAGACACTGTCTGTCAGCACACTCACTCACCTCCCGCCTCGGCTGACTTATAAAACACTCGTCATGTCAGTCCTGCGCACGGTGCAGCTCCGAGCACAGCAGGGAGAAGAGCAGACACAGGCAACACCTCTGATTATGAAAGACTAAAACCACTGAGAGGAAACACACTTAAAGAGAGAGAGAGAGAAAGAGAGAGACAAAGAGAGAGAGAGAGAGAGAAAGAGAGAGACAAAGAGAGAGAGAGGTCAGGTTACGGTGGAGGGGAGAAGAAAAAGGAATATCTGCCTCCACACAGTCAGCGACAGTCCCAGTATTTGATAAATCCAAACTCCCCATACTGCCCCCTCTGCATTAAAACGCTGGCATTGCTCAAACAACACTCCCTGTTGGTAGGAGCAGCTAAAAAAAATTCCTCTCATGGATACATGTATGGACAGTGTTGCAAGGCATAGAGAAGCGCAAGACAGGGAACCACAAGCCAAAATCTTCCCTGGCAGTTGAAGGTCGGTGCTGGTAAAAGGGATTAGGAAGTATGTGAACCAGAAAGGAATGGAAAGCTTGTGGCGTCTTCTCCCTCACCTTCAGAGCGTGGATTACATTAAAAGTGACACCTTGTATTCATAAGAAAAGCTGGCTAATGAGCGAGGGTAGGCCTCACCCATGTAATAGAATAATGGTTGTTCGTGTTTGTGCAGCTATCCAGTGTTTGGGTTGAGCCATGAACTTTCCCAGCAAATCATTGTGTGGTGAGAGGCCTGGTCTCTTTCTGGGCCTGATAAGAATTACCAACAAATGACTGCCTGTTTCTAACACTATTTGCACCTTAAAACATGGCATCTTATGTACAAAAGAGACCGCACATGGTGGAAGTGCATTTTGCATGCCTCAAAATAAAACATGGGAGGAGAAGTGCTAATAGCGATTGATATTCTTAGATATTCTGGCATATGTATGAAAACAAGCACACCTCTGTTTTGTGGTGAAATATTTGTAACTGTTTATACACATTTTCAAAACTCTGTCTATTTTTCAAAACTCTACACACAAAACCCAACATTGCTCACACAAAATGCAAAATGCCTCAAATCTCCAGCCAAATGACACAAAACATTCACAATGTCATAAACACATCTCTAAAGCAAGCTGCAAGTTTCATGTCTAGCAACCAAACATTGGCTGGGATACAAGGTCACTTTCTGTTTGGCTTTGCCACCAATTTTGATTGGCTGTGATGGGCAAACGATTTTGTCAATGGCTTCCAGAAAGTTATGAAGATCAGATAAAATGTGTGACCTGTGAAAATGTTTTCGTGTTTCTGGCAAAACCAGACTTTTTCTGGCAAAACACACTTTTTGCAGAATTTGTCTCATTATGTCAAAACTCTACACACAGCCATATAAGACATAGCACTTGGAGATATACAACTCACATCTATGCCAAAATGAAACACTGCAATCAAAACTCAACAATCATTTCTAAAAATGTTATTATTGCAACAAAACCACACACACATGCACCATTTGAATTACTCTTTCAAATCAACAGCAACACACTGATGTGTTTTATATAAAACATTGCAGTATTTGTGTTTTTATTGTTATTGTCATTTTCAGACTCTGTCTAAACAAAACAAAAATGTACCAACAAAACAATAGGAAAAAGGAAAAAAACAATCACTTGCTATTGAATTCTTTTTTTCTTGTGTGTGTGTGGGGCATTGGTGGGGTGGGGGTGTTATGGATCCTGTCTTCTGTTCAGAGGGGTATTCCAGAAAGGAGATTTAACAAACACTGAGATAAAACTTAACCTCTGGGTTGTCTGAACATGTGGCGACTAAACCTGAGCTGTCGGTTCCAAAACACCGGTTACCAGTTAGTTCAATCAACCCTGTGTTAGATAACCTAGTTGTGCGCGTTCACGGCGAACTTATAAAAGCATCATCTATTGAGAGTCGAAACCATGAGTGAAACCGGCGAAACGAAGAGCTCCGTATTTTTCAGAGGCGGAGTAGTCGAGGCTTACGAGGAGGAGAGAACTGTAATAACAAAAAAAAAGAGCAATAGGCCTACTTAAGCGCCTGCGTCCGAGACCTTGCTTGGCAGAGAATAGCCTAACTGACCGTGTAAATGCGTACGTTTAGGATAGCCTATTTAATGTCAAAAGCACAATTAAATAATTCACTAGACATCACGTATTGTATTGACTGCTTTGAATGATGCTTTCTTAAACTAGCCTACCTTGTCACAGATTTAGTGGGCCATAGAATTCTTTGAGAATCCCAAATGTAATTTTCTATTTTAACGCGGGTTCTGCAGCTTTGGGCCAAGTTAAACTTTTGCGCTCCATCATCGGAAGGGTGAATGTTGGAAGGCATGGGTAGCCTATTGGACACATTTTGGTGCACATTTCGAAAATTGAATAACTGATGCTGACCTGCCAGTTGGTGGAACTACACTTTAATGATCCTTGTGGGTTTGTCTCCAGGAAAACGAATGAAGTTGCGCAGGAACTGCTTTAGCGCAAGGCAAACTTTACGCACCGACCGACAGCTTGCCGATATGCTCTGCGTCTCCACGTTACAAAAACTCGCAGTCGGTGAGCGATCATCGATGCACATAATTTGGAGAGAGGCAAAAAGTGTAGCCTATTGAAAAACTATTTTATCCCAAATGCCATCGGCATTCTTAACCAAACTAGTGACAACACGCATGGCTGAGCTGTAGGCCTAGTCTTAAACTTATTTATTCATTTTCTATGTTTTCCCTTTTTTGTAGCCTACTGCACTGTAATTATATCTTCAGTGTGTCTGAGATGTTTTTTGTCCATCCGATGTCTGGTGAGCCAAAGGCAAATGTCCACTATGGTGTTGGCTAGCTAATATTTATTTATTCTATTCTAATCCATGCGTAGCTTAATGTAGGGATGGAGTCGAGAATGCTTTTCAAGTAGCCAAATTTAGGATTCAGCGGAAAAACTATAGCGCTCTTGAAAAACTCGTTTGGAAAAGAAAGGATGGGCTATCATGTGATGTCGTGGCCTTATCGCCCTCTCACGGCTAATTCCATGGATAAATATTACATGATTTTGTGCTTCTTTGTCAATCGGACCTTCTTCAAAATGAAACGTCATTGTGTGACAAGTGTAAAAATAGCGGCCTGGTTGAACATGCACTGAAATAACCGAACATAATTGAACATAACCTGAACAAAACCTACCCCCTACCAGGTTAAGTTCAGAGCCTATGTTACCATAGTTACTTACATTGCCTGATCATTTTTGAGCTTTCTGGAACTGAAATCCCAGGTTTACCGTTTACTCTGGGTTTACATACCCAGTTAACTTCAGAGCCTATGTTACCATAGTTACTTACATAGCCTGATCATATTTGAGCGTTGTGGAACTGAAATCCCAGGTTTACCGCTAACTCTGGTTTACCCAGTTAAGCCAGTAAACCTGCTTTCTGGAATACCCCACAGATCTGGCCACAAGCCCTCGTTGACATCGCAGGTGATGTCCTCTCGGGCTAGGCAACGGGGAAAATATCACCTTGTGTGCCATGCATATGCACCCTTGAACTGACCCCACCTCAATGTCTCTGCATTCCCCTTCCATTGCTTGCAAAAGAGGCATGCAGGTATGTGGTTGGTGGTCATATACTTTTCATTGGCCCACTGAAAATAATTCTTTGATAGGTTTTAGAAATGGGGAGTAAAGGGGCAAATACAGAACTGTAAACGGGTACTCACACACTTGAACAGGTAAACAATATTACCTGAAGTCTATTTGTAATGCTAAGCCTTAGACTGATTAGTGTTCGGTTTTCTCTGGAAGTATTTCAGGTAGCCTATGTGTGTGAGTTTTACCAATTACCAGATGTGCTTGCATTTTGAATAGAAGTGTTTTCTTAATGATAACAGGAGATTTCACTTTTGAACAAAGTGTCTAAGAAATTGTGTGTAGTGTTTCGCAATAAGTGTGTTGAATTGCAAACAATATGCAAAGCAGGAAATGTGTTTAAGCTATGGTTACACAGTGTTTAAATTATGCCACAAAAAGATTAGTTATTGAGGCTTTGGTCTAAGCATTCAATTTTAGTGTGTAAGCAATGGGCAAAAACTGTAATGGTAACTTGCGGACAAACAAATATAAAAAAAAAAACACTTTACTTGACAGTGACATTTGGGGCAGCGGTGGCCTACTGGTTAGCTTCGGACTTGTTGCTTCGGAGGGTTGCCGAGGTTGCGAGGGTTGCCAGTTCGAACCTCGACCAGTAGGCACGGCTGAAGTGCCCTTGAGCAAGGCATCTAACCCCTCACTGCTCCCCGAGCGCCGCTGTTGTTGCAGACAGCTCACTGCGCCGGGATTAGTGTGTGCTTCACCTCACTGTGTGTTTCACTAATTCACGGATTGGGATAAATGCAGAGACCAAATTTCCCTCAAGGGATCAAAAGAGTATATGCTATACTTATACATAAGAGTGACATGACACTGTTATGAACACATCATGACTAGGGCTGGGCGATAAAACGATAGCGATATGTATCGCAATAGACATAATCAATATCAATAAAAAATATGTTCGATAGAACATTCGATAATTAAAAGCAACACACACCTCCTTACGTTGTTCATAAATAAATATAGGCTAAATATATTTTGCATTGTAGCTATGTGCAACTCTACCAGAGTAGGCGATAGTAGGCCTACCTCAACACAGACTCTATGAGTCCTTGCTCCGTGCACACTCTCTCTCTCTCTCCCTCCCAACAGGCGCATCCCTCCTTAGCATGCACGTAATCCAAACATTCACAATCGTGCAAGACGACTGGCTAAATTGCTATTAAATCCGGTTAGCATCATTAGCAAGCTGCACGAATTTGTTCAAAACTGTTGCATTCAAATTGACTGCTAAATTCTAATCATCTCAATCCCGATGCAAATGGAAAAGTACTTTCCAAGACTCAAACGGGCCTGTCCCAAGAAGAAAAGGTATTCATTTGAAACGTAAACACACGTGGGGAAACTGAACAGTCTAACCAGTATATGATAAACTAGCAAAGTACCGTATTTTCCGGACTATAAGTCACACTTTTTTTCATAGTTTGGCTAGTCCTGTGACTCAGGTGCAACATATATATATTTATATATATGTTTTTTTCCTCTTCATGACACATTTTTTGACTGGTGCGACTTATACTCCGGTGCGACTTATAGTCTGGAAATTACGGTACAATATTTTCAGGCTTCAACCAGTGCTGCTTTTCATTCAGACTTGTGTACATTTATTTATTTGAGTGTTTTTCAAGATTGTGTTGCTATTTCTTTTCCCTGTTTGCTTTGATTGATAACTGAGGTGATTAAAATCAGAGGAAGGTTAAGTTTAAAATAAAGTGTTTAAATTGAACTTTTCCCCTCTTCTGGTCCTTATCTGAAATAGATTTAAAAAAATAATAATAATTATCGATATCGACTGATATGAAATACTTATATCGTGATACAGTTTTCAGCCATATCGCCCAGCCTAGTCATGACACATGAAACCTAACCCTAATCCTAATCTCTAAACCTTAATCCTAACCCCAACCCTAATCCTTACCATAACAACCTAACCCTAATCCTAACCCTAACTTGTTATGACAAAAAACGAATGTCACTTAATAACAGAAGCGTTAATGTCATAAACGTTTATGACTTGTTTATGACACGTTCATGACAGTGTCATGTCACTCTTATGTCGACACTGTCAAGTAAAGTGTAACCAAAAACTCTAATATCTGATTCATTTTAATTTCCAAGTATCTGCATTGGTTCTGGACATTTCAACCAAAAATCTGATTGAAATCAGATTGAAAGGGTCAAGCTAGAGTATATAATCTGTTTATAGGCCTACCCTTAGGCAATGATCGGATGGTGTTCAGTAAAGTAATCAGTATTTAGAGCACCAGTTTTTCTTCAATGTACTATGTCAAAACAACCTTTCACGTCATCCACTTCCCAGTCAGCTAAACTAGGGTATGAGGCTAAGTCTGTCATCTGACATGTGCAGTAAATACTTTGAGTATTTTTTTTTTAAATTGGAGTAGAACTACTGCTCTGTATGTCGCTGCTTGTTGAGATCTTATTATCATGTATAATCGCTAAACTTTTTATTCTTTTTAATGTTGCCATTGGTTAACTCCATTCAACTGCGCTTGTGGTTGAATTGTACCGTTCAGCTATGGGGACCGCACGATGGGTGCACTGATGAATGCTGCTTACATAATGAAGTGAAAGCGTTGTAATTTCCGCACAATATGGCAAGGCACAGCGTTCGCTTTCTGCGCCTAGAAAAACTCGATATTAGCACTGTCTTTGTACATCAAGCCCTCTCTCAATCACTGTCTGTCTGTCTGCGAGTGTGTGTGTGTGTGTTTGTGTGTGTGTGTGTGTAATCTCTCCGTAGCTCTGAGCCCTGTGTTGGCCTGTGGCCCACAGTTTGTATAACAAGTCACCAGGCCTACGAGTGGTACAGCCTACAGCTGACACTGTGGCACATTCGGCCCCTTGCCCCCTTCTTAGGGACACACACTGTACCTCTGGGAGCAGGTGCGAGTTAGAGACGGTCTTGCTGAGAGACGGGCAACATATTGCAATGCAGTCTTCCATCCTTGCAAGCCCCAGTCAGTTGAATCCCATAAGATGTCCCGTGGCCCCTGCAGTGTCTCACAGGGGCTCTGAGAGTCCTCACGGCTGCTGGGGACTCTCTGATAAGCCGCATCCGAGTCGCCTATGTGGATTTGCAGCTCGGTCTTCCAAAGCCTCTTTAAATGCTTAAAGCATTTCAGGAAAGGAGACGAGAGAGGTGGGGAGAGGAAGGGAGAGGAGAGGAGAGGAGAGGCGAGGTCTCTGTTCAACACTGTGGGTTTGAAAATAGTCCAAGTGAAATGTGGCAACTTCCAACTCCCCAGAAGCACACTTCCTGCTGGGTCTTGTTTGGGTGGGTGGGTGGGTGGGTCTGATGGGGAGGTGCGTGTGTTTGTGTGTTGGGGGCGGTGTTTGGCATCCAACTTCCTCTGCAAGATAGGCACTGTGACCAAACATTTGATAAGACGTGGAAAATTAAGGATGAGTCACCTCGAGAAAGAGAGAGGGAGAGAGAGAGGGAGAGGGAGGAGAGGGGGAAACAGATGACAGGGAAAGAGTGGGGGTGGAAATGAGGGAGAGATATTTTCAAACAACAATTATTTGCTCTAATTGTGTGTCCTTGGCACCCACAATGATGCCACATTGACATTCTAGCTTGCATGTCACCGGCCAAGAAGGAGGCTAATTAATATGGTAATTAACCCACGGGCGAAACCTAGCAACACCTCTCGTTAATGCTAAATGACGAGGGTCAAGCTATCAGGTTCTCGCGGTTGCCAGATGTCATCGGCCCTGATCACCTCTGACAAGGCTGCATGATTAGTGCTGAAATATTAGGCGCTATGTCGACATGTTGGTCTTTGCTCGTATATCCGTACAGCCAAGGACTGAAAGTTTTAATGGATCCTTGAGGGATCCGTCAAAGAAAAATGCATCCCTAATTTGATGACTGGCTGGGAGGGTGTGGAGAAATTGATGGTTACACACACACACACTCTCAGGGGCTTATAAAAATTCTGGCTTTTGCTGGAGAGGCTTAGCGTCTGTTCCAACAAAAATGTAATTTGTACTCACTCGAATAAGCGGCACGTAATTTTCCATCAAAAGGCCAGATTGTCTGAATGTAAACATCGGTACAGTCGAAAAACATTTAGAGGAGTGTGCTTGGAGCGTGCTCAAATAAACACACACATTTGTCATGAATTAGAACAATGCTATCTGTCAAATTACATCTGTAACATTCTCTTGAGAGCACTGTTCCACATTAAGCTCCTCATTGTAATGCAGTGGAAAAAAAAAAAAACATGGCCGATTGTTTAAATCCTGCCAACAAACATTCAAGCATTCAAGTCCAAACAAGAAGCACACTGTCCCCTTGAATGGTGAGGAAGCATGTAAATGTTTGCATGTCCACCCTACAAACAGAGCTGATTACAAGAGTTTGATGAATATGCAGTTGTTGCTGTGAGAGTCGCTCCAAATAACAAGAGCCTGTCAGAATAGGGTCAGGGCGGTGAAAACCAGACCTCAACCCTGCCTGACCCTAGCGTCTAAGCCTCCTGTTGAAGGACACTTGGATCCGGACAAGAGCCAAATCTCATTTGCGCTGAATTAAGCAACCGCTGTGTCAGAATAACCGCTGTGCCAAATTGACAGCTCTCTCTACATATTTCATGTTAGGCCATGCAGAAGAAAAAAAAACATTATGCAACCTAAAGAAAGAAAAAAACAATATCAGGAACATTTTCTTCTTGCCTTCCAGTAAACACTTGAGAATCCCAGTCATAACAGATCTTGTGGCCTACACCCTCTCTCTGTTTCTCCCTCAACCCCTCCACCCACCGGCCCCCACCCATCGACTGCACCACCCCAACTGTCTGATTAATTCAAAAGGTTGGCTCGCATTCACAGGAGGGGCTACCTCGGTCCATCTGAGGCGGTGGCGGTCGCAGCTGCGTGCTGTTGAGGCGAGCGGGCAGCCACACTGAGGCCGGCTCGTTAATGTAAATAATTCACCATTATCTTTATCCTGATGGAATCTTAATTGTGCCTCTGCGGTTCCTCCTGAAAGCCATTCATCAGGGCTTGGCTTGCAATGCCAAAAGAAGGCCAAGCCGCACAGCGCCGCCTCCCTCGTCTCAGAAAACAGTCCACCGGCAGTGGAAAAGGAGACTTAAATACACATACATATGCGACATATGCAACATATATGTGTACATGTGCATACACATTAGAATTAGCATACACATTACACTTCATACATAAGACATACTCATGCACACACAGACACCAAAACACTTGAACAAAAACAGACTTGTAAGCACATGTACACACACACACACACACACAGACATTCACTTGCAACCATATACATTCATGCACATACAAACACACATGCCCACCTTCAAACCCCCACACACAAAACCTCACTGAGAGCGGATTAAGAATTAATGACATTTTCCTGCTTTTTCCTCATTTCATTCTGTCGGTCACCTGCTTGATATCCATCTTCATTTCAAGGAGGCCAAACACAACAGCGGACAGGTCCCTGTGGTAAAGGTGTTTGTTCAGACTTCATCTAGATCTAGCTGGCTTATAATGAAAGCCCATTCAACCTTATATAAACCTTGTTTTGCTCCTTTTGTCTGACATTCCACACACACACACACACACACACACACACACACAAACAACACACACACCAGACACTCACACCAGCACTCTTCACATTTAGAGAGAAAACCATGGTTTTCTGCGGAGGCATTTTTACCACAGGGTATGGTCTATTTCTGACTTACATGTGATACAGTCTCACTTCCATGTGAAAGGCCACACATTTGAATCACGGACACAGGACACTATTGAAGATGTCCATTTTGTCTTCAGTTTTAGCATTTCTGCGGTCGTTTCTCAGCACAGAAGGACGCCATTGAGGTGCAGTCCGGCCACTTCCCCCGTCTGCTGCCGAGTCCCCCTACGCCCACGGCTCTGCTGTCAGCAAAGGTCATCCTAGCCACTAATAGAAGTGCAACACGCAGGAACCCCCTCAAAGACTGTCAGGGAGAGTGGGCGAGTGAACAGGCACAGCAGGCAGGCAAGCGAGCAACCACCTATTGTTAGAATTTATTAAAAATAAGAATGTGGGATGTGGGTGACTGTAAAAAGTATTTTTTTTTTTATTTGGAGATTGTGTGTGTGTGTGTGTGTGTGTGTGTGTGTGTGTGTGTGAGAGAGAGAGAGAGAGAGAGAGAGAGAGAGAGAGAATGAGGACCCAGCTACACTACACCGAATCAGTTTCTACACGGGTTTTCGGATCAAGTCCGATCGGCGTCCACAAACACTGTATCAGTTTGGGAAGCCTTAAAAACCTGCATTAAAATGCTGATTCTGATTCTTGAAAATCATGACAAACCACAGCTAATAACTATGGGTACAAGGGAATAAATAACCATCAGATAAAATCTGAAAACTGGGGGGAAATGAGCAATGTATGCCAATTGGTTTACTGCCTGGGTGCAATAGACAGCCTGCATGCTACTTTATAGGAATTCAAATTAAGTTGAAGCTAACAAATAAAGTTAGCTTCTCAGAAGGATAGGCTATGTATGGACGCATATAGTCCCACTGTTCATAGGCTACATCTTTTTAAACATATAGTATGCACAACCCTGTTTTCAGTGAGCATGCTGCGACTTGGATGTAGGCTACAATGTAGGCTACCCCGGTCAGCTAGGCTATTGCATAGTAGGCTGTTATAATCTGTAGGATAATTGGGTTGATTGCGATTTTCATGTGACTGTGCTGCACGAACATATTACTTTGTCAGAAGTTATTGCTCTCACTCCATCGTATGGGCTTGTTTGCATGTCAACAGCCACTGGCTATCATCATGCCCACATTCTTTTCACATGAGTTGTTTTAGTGATTGTATAAAGAACAACAAAATAAACTTTTAGATATGTTTTTCTTTGATTGCTTCTTTACATGCGCCTATTGATCGCTATTGCAGTGGAATAGGCATACTCCAGTTTACACAGAAACCCAGGTAGCTTAAATGAATAAAATAGCCTACCTCATGTGATGGTAACATAGCCTACACCGTGCTATAATGATCAAGTGGGATTTGTCACATACACTGTTACAGTAGGCTATATAATACCTACAGCGTCTTTAAATTGCATATAATCCGTATGGCTGTCAAATGAAAAATACTTTTTGAAAAGCAGCATGGCCATCATCACGTGAAACAAGAACAACGAATCAGGGAAGGGAACATGGGCTTGTGCATCATCTCTTTTCAGATGGTTCCGCAACTCACTACAGACACACAGTCCACAGTCCATACGGCTGCGGAACAAAATGAGTTCGGGCTCTCCAGCGGATCCAAATTGCTCCACTTCGGATACGCTGATACGATGGTCTAATGTAGAAGGGAGGGCGAATCATAACAAAAGTGTGTCGGATACATTTGTATCCGACATAATGTAGATGTAGCCTGAGAGTGTGTGTGTGTGTGTGTGTGTTAGATAAATATAAAGACTAAAGGAGGAAATGGTTTATTAAATTTTTATAAAGGACGAGCTATGAGGCTAAAGGTTGAGATGGCTAAATGGAATTAAATCAATCAAGTCAGATGACCGGCTCTGTCATGAGGTCTGTTTAGTGGCTGAACAAATTACTTTGCATATAATATGGACAGATTTACATTAATCCCTGCCGGACTTCAGTGGAAAATATGGCGCTGGAAGTCCAAAAAAAAAGTATTTCTGCTGAGCAACAGCTCTATCGCTCACACAGCTGGTCGAGGGGTCAAGCCACCAGCATGCAGCCAAATGCACCCACATGCTATACCCACCCACACACACACACACACACACACACACACACACACACACACACTAACTACACATACACACACACATGCACACACCCACACATAGACTCACACACATACGCTCCCCTCCACCTGTCCTGACCTCCTGTTCCAGTACCTGCAACACACACATGGGGGCTGTCAGGAGACCCATATCCTCTGTTGTTTTATCCCACCCTCTCTCTTTCTCTCTTCCAATCTCTCTCTCTCTCTCTCTATTCCAACCTTTCTTTCTTTCTCTATCCATCCCTCTTTCTCTCTCTCTCTCTCTTTCTCTCGCTCCCACCCGCTCTTTCTCTCCTCCGGTTGTTTTCCTTGCCTTGACATTCCCCAACCTGCCCTGTCTGCTCCCCTCTCTCCCTCCGTCCCTCCCTCCCTCCTCACCTGTCTGCACACCTGTTTTGGGAGCCAGCCCCATGCCCCTGGCTCGGGCGGGGCCCGAAGCAGAACAGACAGCCCCTGTGTCTTCCCCCTGATAATCATCACATTGCTGGCATGCCTGCTCACACACACACACACACACACACACACACATGCACACATGCACACACGCATTCACACACGTGCATGCACACAGCACTCACATTCACACACACACACACACACACACAAACACCCAGCCTGTCCAGAAGCTCACCTCTACCCCCCTCGGCGGCCTCCGTTCCCAGTCCCTCCCCCCGCATCTGCCCAGCCATACATCACCCCCCTGACAGGCTCCCAAATCTGCAACAATAAAGCCTCTTCCACAACAACCTGGACACCCCCCCAGGCACCGAGCGTACTGGGTCGACACGTGGATGACTACAGTGTGTGTGTGTGCGCGCACGTGTGTGTGTGCATGTGTGTGTTTGTGTACGTGTGTGTCTGTGTGAGGAGGCGAACAGCTTGAGGTCTCAGGTCGAATGAGATGAGAATCCATAGTTAAGACCATCCCCTTTGAATCACCTTATGCACTCAAAAAATAACTAACCGTGAGACACAAAACATTCTCAGGCGCACAATGGCGGATCAAACCCAAGACTCTGGATCAATAGGCCACACCAGGGACGTGAGATTACAGCTATTTGTCTAAAGTGTACCATTTCCATGGCCTGTTCCACCAGGCTGGGGGCCCCTCGGCTCCTCGGAGCATGAATACCCCACAGGCTCCAAATGTCTTTTTGTTTCAGCCTGAACAGGAGGCCCTGTGTAGTATAATTGTTTATTTATTAATTCATGGTATCTGGTTGCCCAGTTCATGTTTTACAAAAAAGCCCACAGAAGCAGATTAGCTATCAGGGCCAGCTGTCCATGCCAGACAACCCTTCCCCTATCTCTCGCCCTCTCTCCCTCCCTCTCCTTCTCTCGCTCTGTCTGTCTCTCTCTCTCCCCACACTCTCTTTCTCTCTCTGTCTCTCTCCTTCTCCACCCTGCTTGTTGTGGACACAGGCGTCGAACAGATGGACGGGATCTAGGATCAATCAGTAAGGATCAATGAGGGCCGTCTGATAGAGGGCAAAAGGTGCAGGTGACGTCTGAATTGGGGTGAGCTACAGGGTAGGGTGGGGTGGGTATTTAGGTTGGGGTGAGGGAAAGAGAGGGTGGGACTGCCATCACTTCCTATATTCTCTCAACAGGGGGCATGACATCCACAGACAGACTCGCATAAGACAACTACTCCCTAAATACAGACTCTGACAGACTCTGTTTCAGAACTGGTTCGAATCCGTCGCTTGCGTAGTTCTGATTTGGCCCAGGAGATAGATCTTGGCCAGGGCCAGCTCAGAGCCGGCTGGTCTGTGGGCCAATTAGCCTTTTTTTCTTCATTCATTCATATTTCTGGCGTTAAACACTGTCTTTGAATAATGAGTTCCAGCTATGAGATCACTAGCCTGCAGTGTTGTCTTTTGGCTTTAGGTGGATTATCATTAAGGCCAAAAAGGCATGTCTGTAGTCTGACTAGGTTGTCTGGAGCACCACTTATTTTGTAATCTTTTTTAAAGGAGATCAGTCTTCATTGTTCTTTGTTCTGCTACAGCAACTAGTCAAACAGGCCGGTCAGTTCTGGAAAAGTACAGCATGTCACCATATCACGACGCAGACCTGACTGGTGTTTGGTTAATCATAAAGTACAACAAACGCAGACTTGCGTTTGGCACCCCTGTTCCTCTTTCTGTAAACAAAGCAGTCCAGATTAGCCCCGCAAACCGAGATTAAAACCACTTCTGGCTCAAGCGTAATGAGCTTAGAATCCCATCCATCTTGCTCTGAGGAGGTGATGCCTCTTTAAAACAATAAGGAAAAGGGTCAGAGTTGAGCCTCCCCTTCTCCTCCCCCATGTACCCGACAGAAAACCCAGCAGTGGTCTATTATCCCCCCCCACACCACCCCACCCCACCCTCATGTTGTCTCTGGTTTATGTTAGCATAGCTAACTGAGGCAGTCCAGGCTTGGGCGGTGATTCCTGACATTCACCATAGCACACAGAGGTTATACACAACGAACGGTGGAGGAAGGAAGTGAAGTCCATTCTGTCAAATCAGACCGTTAAAAAAAGCACGCTAGTTGAGCTAACAGCAACAGGGAGTGGAATCTAGGACCAAAAAAGAAGGTGGAAGTGGAAAAACCAAACAGTCATATAAAATTCCTGTTAGCCATACCACCAATGGCAGATACACACAGACACGCACACTTTCACAGAGACAGAAAGAGAGAGAGAGAGATATACACACACACACACACATATACACACACACTGAACATACAGTATGTAAAAAGACCAAGCAGTAGGGGTTGCGTGAGTCAGAGAACAGAGGTGCAGGTTTACTGCGGTTTCCTGTCTCTGCCAGGTGGCCTGTGGCTCCCAGCTGGGTGAGGAAGTGGAGGGCAGGCAGGCCCAGGGAATCCCACCTCTGCACACACAGGCACCACCACCATCAGAGCTGCTGCCATTAAGATAAGCATGGAAATGTTCATAATGGGGCCTCTCCAAAGGGATCCCTCTAGCCCCAGGTCCTTTGTGACTCAGCAGGGCATGTCTGTCTGGCTGCCACGCCGCATCGAGGACAGAACTTCCTGTCTTCAATCGCGAGCCGCCACCAGGACTTTTAAAATAGGAATCATGTGTACTTTTAGCATCTGGTTCATTGTTTGTGCACCAGGGTGTTTTGACACAATGATGCATTGGAGATGAGGTCCTCTCCTGGCATTTTGTATTCAAATGACCAGGGCGAGTTGGGTCCTGATGTCGTCGGCTCATTGTAGTGCGTAGCTCTTGTGCTCATTTGAATTCAGTGAGTACACTTTGTCTGTGCCAAATTTCTGAGGCACTTCCCATTTTAGTTCCTTGGTTGGGTCCAAAGTGAGGAAACCCCTCTTTGATTTTAGAAGGTCTATCTTTACTAGACCAAGCATTTCTTTGGTGGCAGCTTGAGTTTCATAGCAGCTTGATTTGGAGTCGCTGAATATTTAATGTTAATGTAATGGGGGAGAGTAATAAAACAACTGCAAATCTCAATTTATCCTGTCAGCACTTAATTGATCCAACCTTTGGATTTATGGAGCCTTTCCTGTTGCTGGAGGCGGCAGTAAATGGCTAGACTGTAAATAGTGAAACTAATTCACAATGAGAAAAATTCCCATTTTACATTTCAAAGGGTCTAACTATCTCATTTGAATTATTTACTTGCTCGTATGATGGAGAGCCTTGGGGGAGACTATTGATTGTGCAGATTTAGGACCTGCTGGCTGGCTAAATGGCATTCTGTGATACTCAAATGTTAGTGTGGGAGGTCTGCCTATCTCCAAATCCATCATAAAAATGCATTAATCAATGAAACTGTAATAAGGTCAGTCTTTTCAGCAGCAAAACATGTTTTTCTCATTTAGTTGGGAGAGAAAGCTTTTTTTTTTCTAAGGCAACGAAACAAAACAAAAAAAATCTCTTTTTGTTCACCAGAACAAAGCAGTTCTCATTGACTGGCATCTGTGCTTTTGATCGTAGCCTATTTGCCTGGAGTACAAACTAAAAGACTGCGGCCTCTCGCGATCAAGAGAATAGCACAATCGGGTCAAGGATTGCCCAGACTGATGGAGGCCAACGCATCCAGATCAATACATAATATCGTACAAATTGAATTCGACCTAGATCGACCCAAAGGGGGTGTGAGACGCTTGGCGATCTGCGGACGGCTGCAGAGTAAATCCTACTGATTAGCATGGGGAGGGCTGAGAGGGGGCATTGTTTGCCCGGAGACTGTAATGGAGAGCAGGAGGGAGGGTGGGAGTGGGAGTAGAGGGGGTTGGGGAGATGGCAGGCAGAAGGGCAGACATGCAGGCAGAAAGGCAGGCAGGGGTGCTGCAGTTCTAGTTTATCAAGTCCAGTCAGGGTGATCATGCTGACTTTCCTATCATTAGCTTCAAGAGGTTGCAGCGACTGCCCCACCACCACCACGGCTAACCACTGCATTTATCTTGGCGGTGTCTGCCTCATTCCTTGGGACTCAGGCAGGCAGTTTCCTGCTCTTCCTTGGCAAATTTGTCAGCTACTCGTGGCTCTTATCTTGAAAAAGCAGTGGAACAACTCATGCAATGAGAGAAGAAAATAAGCATATTCCTCACTCTGTGATATCAGGGTTGTTAATGGGTGGTCTTGACATACTTGTATACTTATAACTACTCACACTGTACATATATGACAGTTGCATTGTTAGCATAATGTAGCCTATCTAATCTATTTGAACAGGAAATAAAATCTTGCCAATTATGTGTCCAATATGAAAATGTGTCCAGTATTCTGTTAGTATTAAAAAAATTGGTAACACTTTACTTGACGGGTGAGTTCATAACACATTCATAGCAGCTGTCATAAACTGCACATAAAGCATTCATGACTGTTTCATGAGACATGTCTCAACATTCATACCAAACCTTTCATGAATGTGGAAAACAGAACGACGACAACTTGTCAAAATAAAAGTCTAAACATCGCAAAGGTAAACTAGCCTACGTTCAGACAATCAGATTGACCAGTATTTGTGTAACCTGGATACCATTCATTTAATCTCTCCAGCCTTTGTAAATATTTCATGAATATCTTATGAAGTCTACATCGAATGTCACTTTACTATACAAGTTGTGAAGTATTCGTAATCATTGAGTTTAACACTGGGAGGTAAACTAGCCTACATTCAGCTGACCCGTATTTATGTAACCTGGAACGGTTCAACATTCCCAGTAGCAAAAGATGAGAAATTATCTGCAAAGGTTACATCATAAAACAAATACATTTTTATGAAACAAAAATTATTTGCTTGACCATGTTCTGTCTTTTTGGCACTGGAGTAGCCCATTGACTCAGTGTAGTGTTAATTTCGTCAGACGAGACGAGAGGAAATATGTTCGTCAACGACCTTTTTTTTCATGACTAAGACGAGACGATGACGAGACGGCAGTATTGTCCTGAAACACTGACTAAGACTATCTTAAGATGCATTATTGTTGACGAAAAAAGACGAAACTAAAATGTTTTGCATGAAATAAAAACTAAGATAAAATCTCTCTTCATTTTCATCTACAAAATGAGAAGACAGAATATCTAGCTGTTACGTTTTCAAAATATTCCGAATGAGTTCATACGCAACAGCTTTCCTGTAGGCTAGTCTACGTGCTGTTGCTGCAACCCTGTGGCTGCAACACGAAACTACATGGAACAAGAACACTGGAGATTTCTGCCAGAGTTAGCAAACTAACTACCTAAGCTTTATGCCACAATGCTACATACCCAGAAGTTGAAGCTTCTCTCATACAAATTAACATCCACCAGAATGTCCTTACGAAAATGTTCATCATGTAATGTCAACTATTTAACTAGTTAGACTGATGATGCAAAGTTTGCTATCAAGTAAGCTAATATGGAAAGTTCGCTAGCAAGTTAGCTATGGCTAAGATGGAGAGTCTGTTTGGGGAATGTGTTGTGTTTGGGCGCATATCGCCATCTAGCGAGGCGGAGTAAAACATTAATACTTTGGTCTACGACAGTGTTTTTCACACTTTTTCAGTTTCAGGACCACTTAACTAACCCTAGCTAAAAAAAAAAAAAGATTAGACCTACTTCAACAGTAGCCTATAATTAGTCTACACTATAGGCCTACTCACTGAACCACCTTGCTTTTTGTCTTTGCACTTTGCTTATTGTGTGGATTCATACTGTATGATTTAAACTGGCATATCTTACATAGACAGTGTTGCAGAACTGTTTTTACATACAAGTTGGTTCAATATTGCAAACAACTCATCTATATTATATTTTACCACGTCTGCTCGCGGACCACTTGGGATAGCTTGCAGACCACCAGTGATTCCCGGACCACACTTTGAGAAACACTGGTCTACGAATATGACAGAGGTCCAGTCAAATCTTTTACTGTCTATTGTCAAATCCCAGCCGAGCTATAACTGTAGCTCGACTTACCTGTGCATGTAAACATACTGACTGACAAAAAATCAGAATGAGTAATTATAACAGACGAGTAGCCCTGTGGACACACAATATTGTTGGAAAATTGAGATGTGTGAAACACTATTTGACTTAAATGGTAATCAGAAATAATTTGTTATAAAAAAAAGACTAAAATGTGTTGACTAAAACTGACTAAGACTAAGATACCTTTAGTTTTCTTTTGACTAAAACTAGACTAAAATGACGAGACTTTTAGTCGACTAAAACTTGACTAACAAAAATTATATTTGAATGACTAAATATGACAAAGACTAAAAAAGACATTTCGTCACAAGACTAAGACTAAGACTAAATTAAAAATAGGTGACAAAATTAACACTAACTCAGTGATCAGGTAAGAGGTTTGGAACAAAAACGACAATGCTGCTTTGCGATTGTTGGACTTTTATTTTGACAAGTTGTCGTCGTTCTGTCTTCCACATTCATGAAAGGTTTGGTATGAATGTTGAGTCATGTCTCATGAAACAGTCATGAATGCTTTATGTGCAGTTTATGACAGCTGCTATGAATGTGTTATGAACTCACCCGTCAAGTAAAGTGTTACCAAAAATGTATATATTTACAAAGCATTTTAATGAAGGGCCTACATGTGACAAGAGAATGTGATGTGCCTACATGTGATCTTGGTTTGTTTTTGATGTTGAGGAAGTGCTAATCTCTCTGCCAGGAGGACAACACTCCTCTCAGCCAATGTTTTTCTGTAATTCTATAGAGGGCTGCTTCTCAGAAAGGATCTTAAAAAAAAAACTCAAACGTTGTTTTTCTTCAAAGGTACTTTTTTCAGTGTTTTCTCTCTTTTTTGAAGACCTTTTTGCCTAGTCATTTGATAACTAAGTGTGCCTATGTCTGAGAGACATTTTGCGGTCAGCAGGAGAAAAGAAAAGAAAAAAAAAAACGAAAAAGACTCACGTTTCCTCAGAGGAGGTTGTTTTGTCGTTTTTTTTTTTTTTTCATCTCTCAGACAGGCAGCACTGAACTGCTTCAGGAGTGAAGCTTGGCTCAGGCTGTAGAGGTTAAGGGCACATTTATTTGAGCCTATCTAATTGATGCCTGTGATCGATGGAGCAGAAAGCTTCGCTGCAGAGCACGCCAATACACACTGATTCCCTAGAGCCTCCACAGCACAGAGGCTGGCACCTCATCCGTCACTGGAACCATAGACATCCATATCCACAGGACCTCCACACTATTTTGCACCTGCCCCTTTCACAAAACCCCTATTGATTCTCACACCCACTCCAAAAGCTCTCGTCATTATTGTTATGAGGACAATATTCCAGGATTTTTAATTAATTACACCATAGCCAGTTGAAGCAAAGCTGACATTTGAAACTAACATCTGATTCTAAATGTTGAACTGAAAGTGTAAATAGTGTTGCGGGTGTACAGTTTGAAAAGGTCGTCCTCCTGAAAGCTTATACGTGGAGCCCTGGATGTGTGACACAAGGCAAGTAAGTGACTGGCCACAGAGAGATGAAAACTTACCCGTGTTTGACAAGCAGACTCAAACATTTATATAACCTGCAATAAACATTTATGAGCATGAAACTTCTTGCAGCCAAAGAACACATGAAATAATTTTGCTGGAAGAGATGTGTGTTTATTGCCGGCCCATACCGAGAAGCCTGTGCGGACGCTGTCACTGCCTAGGCCATTTGGCGGGGCGAGAGGTTACTCACCGAGCGTCTGGCTGAGTTTGTTTTGGGGGTTTGCAGTGCTGGACAAGAGATCAAGTCCTCAGAGGACACTTGTGTCACCTTCCGCACCTGCCCACTGTCCTTCATATGCGCGTGTGATCTCTGGAAGGGGACAGCGGAGGAAGGGAGGAACAGGGGCACTTGTCTGGCCTTCTGACGGCGGAAGTGCACAAGCAGACACGCAGGTGGCCAAGCAGACACACACACATACACACACACACACACACACACACTCACACACACATTTGCAGGAGTAGCTCAGTTTGAGTGGTTTAAACATAGGCCTGAGCCTTTTTCTGGTTCCCCTTAACCCCCCACCCCCACACCTGGCCTCTGTGACACCTCACCACCACCATCACCACCTTGACCCCAATGCCCAGTTTGACCGTTTAATCCCTCTCCCCACACACACACCGGTCAGCCTCAGTAGCTTTGCGTCCAATGTGTCCAGTTAAGTCACCAGGGTAAAGTGGTACAGATTGGCTGGCTAATAATTAGCCATCAACTACACAGCGCTGGTTATTCATGATCCGTTGGACAATAGATGAGATTAGATTAGCTTCAACTTTACAGATCTTAAACTTCACAGATGTTAGCACTCCTTCCTCCATGGAAAAATACTAGATGTGTGTAATCATTAATCACTAACAACATACGATTGCTATGCTATTTCTGTCATATTTCTATGTTATACAACATTTTAAAGCATAGTGGAATGCAGTTTCATCCTCATTCTGAATCTGAACTATGAAAAGGTAGAAGTACAACTTTACTTCCTTTTTACAGTAACAGTTCTTGATTTTTCTGCCAGTTTTCTCTTCCACTAGCCTGACGAGCCAGACCCACATTAAAATGTAGGGTCTGGGCACTCACCGTTCACAGTGCTCAGTCCGAGGGGCGGGATAATCGGTTGTCTTTCAAATTCCCTCTGCACGCAATAGGACAGCGCTATGAGTCCCATGTGTTTCCCACCAGCGGAGCTAGTTGGCTAGTTCAAACTTTTGCCAACTTAATAAAAGCTTAACTCGTGTCACACTGTTCGCCAACAGCAACATGATCTTATTTGTTTTCAAGTAGCAGGGAATTCAAGCCAACCCGTTGCAACTCACACGACTCATAGACGATTTGATTGGCCTGATAGAAGTTTAATTTTTCAAGCTCACAAGCCAATGGAGAGTTGCTAGCCTAGCCCTGGCAGCAAATGTAATTCGCTGCCGCTAGGGTGCGTCTAGATTTCTAGGCTACTCTTCCACTGACATTTTGAATATCCACTTTATTTTGATACTTACCACTGACTATTTCATAATGATTTGATTTGTTGATAATATGTAGTAGGCTATCTGTTGTTTTAAATGTTGTAAAAAGTACTTGACAATACTGTAAGTCTGTCATTCTTTGACCATGTGGACAAATATAAACTTGCCAGTTGCCACAGTTCAGTTCAGTTTCACTCAAGTGTTCTTTTACATCGATAGCAATTTCAAATACTGGCATTGGCATTTCAGAAGCAGCAGACACAAATACTGTGGCACTGAAATTCGATAGATGCATTTGGCAAGAAAAAGATTTTCTTAGAAGTCTATTCCTCAGAAAACATTTGCCCATGCTCTTATGTTTCCCTGCAAAGCATTTTGAAAGTTCATCCTCCTCTTTGTTTATTTTATGTGCTCCCAGCAGCTGGTCCTTCCCTCTCTATCTCTGTACTCGAAATGACGTCAAGAGAGAGAGAGAGAGAGAGAGAGAGAGAGAGAGAGAGAGAGTTGCTCTGCCTAGACCAGGGCTTATGGTTTCAGTTTGTTACCATAGCAGCCGTCCCCACTTCCTGCCAGAGTACGGCTTCCTGTATTCATTCATTTTTGTGCACTTCGGCGGGGGTTACAGAGATATGTTTACAATGCCATAAAAGGGCTCTCGTGCACAGAGAGCGAGCAAGAGGGTTTTCCCACTGCCAAACAGGCTCGCTTTCAGCTGGGATTGGAGCGTGCGCAAATAATATGCAAAAGGAGTTCTTGAGAAGAGACCAGGAGTTTCTGAGGAATACACATCATTTCCCTCGTATACTGTGTATTCATCTGCCTCCCTTCACACGCTATCAAAGCCATTTACATACTGTACAGGAACTCTTGACATACATTTTGTTGAGAAATTACTCTTGCATGCATAGCTGTGTAGTTGTATATGACGCAGCAACAGCAACGGTTTTATGGTGAAATGACAGTGTGTGTGTGTGTGTGTGTGTGTGTGTGTGTGTGTGTGTGTGCGTGTGTGCGTGCATGTGTGTGTGTGTGTCTTGTGAATGCTATTCCTTGGACCAAGAGATCCTGTCGTGTAGACAGGGATTGTGTCATTACATGCCTGCATGTGTATTTTTGCTCTTGCGCTGTGGTTAGTGCAGAAAGAACACCGGGCCTCTGCAGGCCAAGGGTTGGGTGTGCGTGGGCTCATCAATTTTTCCATTGAGACAAACCCTTTGAGTGCTACAGCCTTTGTGCAGCAGCAATCCTGTCACCACAACGTGACTCAAGGGAGACACAGAGCACACACACACAAACACACACACACACGATGTACACCCGCTCACCGGTTGTTTGATTTACTGCATTGGTTTGGAGCATAGAAGTTTTTTTTTTTATTATGATTTAAACCCTCTATAGGCTATATTTGTGTAATAAAGAAGCAATGAGCATCAAATAAAACTTGTAATCGTGGCAACAGTTGTGTAATATAAGAAATAAACATTGGAATGCATATTAGTTCATCTTCTAAACTGTCTGGAGAAAGCATAGTAAAGAAGAGAGCTAAATAAATAGTTCTTAACGTTCAACTCTTCTAGACAGTTTTGCACGTTCGGGGGAATGTGTTATAGCCCTTCTTTGGTGTCAGAAAGGGAAGGGAAGAACAGACAGATACACACACACACATGCACACACGCACACACACACACATTTCATCCGGTGCGGGGGGAGTGTATCAGTAGCCTCAGCTGTCTTTCCCTGCAGTAATGACATGCCATAAGTTATGGAGGGAGAAAGCGTGGTTCTGGGAAAGAAAAGACGCTGAGGAGCACCGTTCTTCCTCCCGCACCTAATACCAGGCTCACAGAGCGGAGTTCTCTGCTGGTATTCCAATCCCCTTTTATCATATATCATATATCTCAGAAACATGTTCTATGAGCTATGACACAAAATACAACTGACTGGAGATTAGTCAACAAGCCAACATGTAAGTGTGAGAATGTTAGCACATGCATGCATATGAGTCATTTAGTGTATGTGTGTTTGTGTGCACATTTGTGTGTGTCAGTAATGTGTCTGTATGTTCATATGTGTACATGCATGAGTGGGTATCTGCATGTATGACTGTATGGGAGTGTTTGTGTGAGTGAGTGAGTGAGTGAGTGAGTGTGAGGTGTGTGCCCATGCGTGTGTGTGTGTGAGTGTGTGTGCGCGCGCGCGTTTGTGTGAGTGTGTGTTAGTGTGTGTGAGTGTGCATGCGTGTGTGTGTATGTGCATGCGTGTGTGTGTGTGTGTGCACATGCCGTATTTTCACATGCATGGGATTTTGCATGTTTCTGTGTGCATTCATTAAGGTAAGGCCCGTTTTCATGACCAGTACGGTAACAGAGTAGAGGCACCCAAGTCCCCACACACGCACTCGCACAGGCACAATGCTTGCTATTAGTTTCTAGGCCACCAAGTGCATGGGTTGCACATTTGTAGACAAGGGCCTTTAGCCACTGATGATGCAGGCGTGGGGAGCGGGGGGCAAGACCTGAGAGCGCAGGAGCGCAAATTCAAAAGGTCACTGGCCTGCGGTTACGCAAATGCATGACAACTTTTTGACTTTTACTAGAAAGACATGGCGTCCATGGGAGAGAACAAAGGCCTGCGCCAGTTTGAGCAGGAGTGTGACCACAATGTGTCACAACACAAGCCACAGGTGCTTGAGCATAGTGGTGTGGGGGACCTCGTGACCTCGCGTGCAGGCATCAGCAAGAACACACAGCAGCAAAATAAATGCCAATTGTCCTTGTGGTCACATTAACACACTGCCCACACACGGTTCACCTCACCTTGAAAGAACACACACATTTCAGAACACAGCCTTAGGAAACTGACATTACATGCATATGGCAAAACGCAGAGAACTGACACTACATGCATATGGCAAAACGCAGAGAACCAAACTTTTTTTTTTTGATGGACAAAAGATTCGGAGGCAGTGTGTTAATGTGACCTACTCAATATGAGGTTGTATTTTTTTGTTCGTTTTTTCTTTGTTTGACACTGGTGCCCAGCCCCATGAGAGTCCTATCTGTCTGTCTGTCTGTCTGCCTGTCTACCTGTCTGTCTGCCTGCCTGCTTGACTCGCTGGCTGCTTCTGCAGGCATGGGGGTTCGGGCCCCACTTGGTTCTAAGGGTCTTCCCAGAAGGTCAGTGTCGAGGGTCAGCATGGATCTGATGCAAACGGACAGCTGCCCCAGCATGGGACACTTCTCACACCGGACTGTGCAGCCAGCGCAGTGTATGAGCGACAGAGCTGCAGGGTTGAGAGAGAGAAAGAAAGAGAGAGAGAGAGAGAGAGAGAGAGAGAAAAAAAGAGAGACAGACTAGGCCCCTAAAAAGGTACTGACAGTTCATTCGGCTCACAGCTGTATAAATAACAGACCATGTGATATTTTAAACAGATCGCCATTCTTTTCTTTCAACTGTGCAGGGGAACAAACAAAAAAAATGGCATGGTAAAGGAACTAGACACACACACGACGCACACGCACACACACACACACACACACACACACACACACACACACACACACACACACACACACACACACACACACAGCTTTCAAAAGCCTATCAGCAGTTTCACCCCCCTCCCCCACCCAATTTTAAGTTTCATTTCTGCTCTCAATGTCTTAATGACATTTCGAAGAATGCTGATGAAGACCCATACTGCGGCCTTCCGCCTCTTACTTATTTTACCACTCACTCCACAATACAACATAACTGCCACAGAGTCAGTGCATGTGCAACGTTTTTTTTTTTTTGTCACTCAGTCATCCAACTGAGTAAGACTCCTCAGCAGAGCCGCTTTGTTTTTTGCGTGTGAAGACAGAAAGTCTGACAGAAGTGACCTCGCCTGCCTCCCACCACCAGACGCTCGCTGTGCGCGCGAGTTGTGCAGCGAGGTTGCCTGCGGAGACAAGAGCCATGCTCAGTTCCCGTCCCCCTTAGTTTCGCTTTAGACGAGCGCTTAATAGAGCAAAGTAACACACGCCCCGAGTGCGTCAGCCCCATAATAGGGTTGCCTGCCACTTCTGAGAAAGCCTTTTCACTGGAGTCCAAGTATGACTGGAAATATGATGCGAGCATCTCAAAAGGTTAAGATGCCGGTACTGGGCAGAGAGAATGCAGACAGAATCACCACCAGCAGCAGCTGGAGTAGCAGTTTGGTACGTGCGTGCGTGCGTTCGTGCTGCGTCTGTCTGTCTGTGTGCGTGTGTCTGTGTGTCTGTGTGTGTGTGTGTGTGTGCGTGTGCGTGTGCGTGTGCGTGTGCGTGTGCGTGTGTGTGTGTGTGTCTGTGAGAGAGAGTGTGTGCATTAGGGCGGGTGGGGGATGTACAGTACAGTACTATGCTTACTGTAAAAGCTTAACTTTTTCAATGCCTCAGGCACACATTTGCAGTGTCAACTGAGAATGCTCACCAGCATGGTGTGATTTTAGTGCTGCATTGCATCAGACACACTGTGCCCAGTGTGTGCGGCAGCAGTGCGAAAAAGAAATATTTTATCTGGAATGGGTTCAATAAAAAAGTTCTACCTAATGACAGCAACATCCCATTTCTATTGACAGCAACATCCTTTTCATCTCTCTCGCTCTGCCAAGGTTGGACCAATCTTCCCTCAGCTATAACAACCTCACTCCCAAGCTCTCCATCAAAACAGCTTTCTTCTGCTGCTGCTGCTGTCTTTTCAGCCGGCTCTCTTCTCATGTTCCCATTCACGTTCGGCAGTCAGTGGCAGAGCCCCAGCGGCACAGCATGCACATATCAGAAATCTCTCCTCTGAGTGTGCGCTTCAAACAGCGTGTGCCCACATACACTCTCACTTGCCTACCAACTAGTCCTCCTCTCTTTATCTTCAATCTGTCTTCTCCCTCTGCGTACCTCCAGTGTGTGTGTGTGTGTGTGTGTGTGTACCTGTGCCAGCTTTTGTGACAGATCAGATCCTCTGGTGGTATCTTTCTGCAGTTATTTGCAGACACATTTTCAAACTGAATGCAGTTCTGGAGGAACTTCCCTTCCCCCCAGATGAGGAAGAATATAAAAATACAAACCTGAGCCATTTTCAGATTTAAAAAAATGCTTTTTTATACCCATGAATCCAGTTTATTTCCTAATTTACATTTACTTCAGCTAGCTGTTAAAGCAGCATTTTGAAACAAATCCATCTTTGAGACCAATTACAGCACGGCAGAGGATAACGCAATGGAGCATGTGTACTCCTGGATCCATACATACTGTGGGCTGGATTCTTAATAGCAGACATGAGAAGACAGGAAAGCTGTGAACATTCACCCCCCCCCCCCCCCCCCCCCCCACCCACACACACACACCTCCCATTTGGGGTTGATAAGCTTATTTTCCTTGGTGTCAGGAAAACACGTTGAACTTGAAATGCTGACAATTTTAACCGCTGACTGCTGGTGCTCACAAACATTTCCCCTCGTGTTCAGGAAGTCTTTGGAGTGTTTCATTTGTGTCACTTCCTCATATTACTCTCCCATAAATGTGCTCCTGAGCCAAAAAAAACGTTCTTAAAAAAGACAGTCTGAAGTGACTAACTGAATGTTATTTCCAATCTGTTTGGCAATTCTCATTTTCAGCATTTACGTACATATCTGACAAGAACATTGTCTGGCCATGATGCATCAAAAAGGTACCCATGCCTGATTGCAGTTAGGAAAATGGCCACTGGCGTCTTTGCTCAGTAAGGTCCCCATCTGTCACAAAGCATTATGGGAACAACGGGTCCTGCAGTAGGCATTGAGTTTGGGGCATGCAATCATCATTCCAATTATCTGTCAGCCCTCGAGTGACACGTATGTTTGACAGTCTCTCTGGACATGGCTCTCCTCGCTACACCTCCATACAGTGTCAGAGAGATGCATATGCAATGCTATACGTGTGTGTGTGTGTACAGTATGTGTGTGTAGTAGCCATCGAGTCATGTCATCATGTCAAGGTAGCCACCATGTCATTGCATGCCTTAAGCACCACTTCATGCATAACATAATGATCTCATATACAGACCTGCCATTATGACTCTGTTTTTCCTGACCTGTAGCGACTTGACACCTCAAAATACAGGTGTGTACACATTTAATATTCTGCTATGAAATGCATGATGCTGTCAGGTACCATTGGGTAAGAGTGGAAAAACAGTCCTGCTCTAATAGACATTTTCTCATACTTTGATTGTGTTGTACACAGAAATCAGGACAATCTGACACTGGAGTGTTTTGTTTTAAATTTATTACCTAAAAAAGAAAAATGTCCTATCACAAGTCACACTGAAATGTATTGCTTAAGAAAAAAATATATTTAGATATTTTCAATGTTCATTTTTAATTGATTATTTCCATTATATTTCACCAAAACAAACAAAAAAATATGGGACACTGCAATATTCATGCAATGCCCTCACCTTGTCCCACTGGAGAAAGAAATGCACAAAGAAATACAGGATTCACAGTTACCATTTTGGTTTTTATAAATTAATACAGTCACACATGTGCTACAGCGGCCTATAGCTAAAACATTGTATTTTGTATTTTGACTCTTGTTATTATTTTTCGTTTGTTGGCTACAAGAAAGAACAGGCAACTCAAAGGATGTGATCAGAAATCCACCAATAAAACTGTTTTGTAAATGCCCCTCCCACCCTCAATCCCACCCACATCCCCATGCCCCGAGTCACCCCCCCCCCCCCCCAAACCTCAAACCTTTTCTGTTCTTTTTTAAAACCTTTTTGTCATTTGCACACAGGTGAGGCACACACAGAGTATATTTCATACATTTATATAAAAAAAAATTAAATACAATTTAATTTTTTTTAAATCGTTGTTGTTGTTGTTGTTTGTTGTCCAAAGGAGCTGGGAAGTGCATGTAGTCTCGTGTCCTCTGAGGACTTCTTCATTCAGAGTTAGGGGCACTTTGTTGCTATAGCACTACTCACAACTTCTGCTTTTTTTTGTGGGACTGAGGGGTATAGAAACAAAAGACATGAACACAACTGTGAAAGCCTCCGAGAAGCAATTCCGAGTATGACACAGATCTCACAATATCAATATTAGAAGTCCTTGTGTGAAACTGTTTCTGTGCAACCTGGTGGAAATACTTCGGCCGGTGAGCATTTGCTTTCCTCTGTTTGTTTTCTGATCGACTGTGAGGGCAAGACTTTTTAAGGCACAGAAGCCTTGACATAATATAGACTCCACCTCTTAGAAACATAAATAAGACGTGCCCACATCCTCTATGCAAACAGTTTTGACGAACACAGAGAAGGAGAGAAGAGAGAACACACACACACACAAGAGAGAGAGAGAGAGAGAGAGAGAGAGAGAGAGAGAGAGAAAGAGAGAATAGGACATCCCAAATTTGTCCCCCCACCGACGCCATTCCCCACCCATGCGACTCAGTTAGTGAAAGATAAGGCCACTTAAACAAAAGACGAGGTTCACCTTCGGCCAGCTAATCTCAAACTGCAAACTCTGTTGAGTGCAATGTTGGTTTCGTTTTTTTTCCCCCTCATTTCCCCCCTCATTTTTAATGCAGTTTCCACAACAGCGTAAAAATAAAACTGGTCCAATATACTCTTTTATTTTCCCTGTTTGTCCACATGCGTCTTGCTGAAAAATGTCCTCTCACAAGTGGAACTTGCTGACCACAAAAAGAAGTCTTCTCTGCCCATGTTCAAAGAGGAACAACTGACCGCTCAGAGTTATAATCCAGCAATGATGCAAGTGAGAAATACACACATAGAGTCCAGTTTTCCAATTTGGTTTGTGATGGACAGAGCATGACGCAGATTCGCATGGCATCACTAATCAATAAAATCCTACCCTACAAAAAAGCAGCTCAGTGTTTTCTTCACAAAGTCATGCATGTGTATCTTCTCCGCAGCACCACACTTTTTGTTCCAAGTCTGTAAATTTTACAAAAGGTCCAAGATAATTCTCTCTTCTGCATGCAATGAAAACTCTAACACCCCCCCCCCCCCCCACCCCCAACACAAAAGCCCGAGTAGCAGCATAATGTCTAGTTTGTGAAGGGCCTGATTTGATATGTTCTTGAATTTATGGGTGGAGGCACTAGAAATAGAAGTGAAGCTCGCAAAACTGGAAATTTTGTGTCCCTTGTTGTTGTGTACTTTTTTCCTCCCAATTAAATTGGAGAGCATGTGAATCTATAAGGCCTAAACATGGACTGGCAAGTATGTTTGGCTGCATCTTTGGAGATGCAATCCACACACAGCTCTTGAATACTTTTACAATACACCCATGACAAATGCAAATGACTACTGTTTTTATTTGGCAGTCCAGAGATCGTCTCTTTGAGAACATGTGATGATTGTGGAAAGAAATGGCATGATGTTGCAGTCCACATTAACCAAGTGAAGTGGTTGAGAGCAAAGAGTGAAAGTGATTTTGGAGCGAGCCTAAATAATGAACTACAGTAAACTTTGGGCCACACTTGAGTTCATTTACTCGGTCATCCACAAAAATGCATACACCCACATGCACGCAAACAAAATACAAACCACATACACCCACTCCACTCAGCTGATTAAAAATAAGACAAAAAACTCCTACCAAGGTTTACAGAGGTTGTGACTTTACAGTAAGAAATAAGAGACATATTTGTGGACATGATCTCTTCAATGAGTAAATGAATGAATGGTTAAACAAGTGACCTAGAGAAAACATAAATTACAGTACTGTAGAAATCAATTTTTTTCCAGGACTTGAGCCAAGCCATTTTGGGAAACTGTTTTTTGAAAACAGCAGATAAAAAAGTGAAACAAAAATAGACGATTTTCTTTCTTTATATATATATTCAAAGGCATTGATTTTACAACCCTCGGCATGACTTTTATCTCTTTTATTTATTATTCTTTAATTATAAATGGTTCCTATTTATGAGCTGTTGCTGGGGTTTCTTTTTGAGATCCACTTGTTTTAGATGGGAAACATGCATTTCCTTGGGTCTGTTCTGTTTGTCCTCTGAAGTCGTGGCCACTGGAGGCTCCGTTCCACACCTTCCACGCTTCCAACCAGCCACCAAAACGAAATCATAGATATGTGCAAATAAAATACCTTTCAACTGTACGAAAAAACCTGAATGCTTTGTGAACAATGCTACATATTTCCTTAGAAAAAATACGTTCTGAAAATGAAAACAAAAAGGAAAAAAAAAACTCTAAGAAATAACACAACTCTGGTTGGTGATCTGGAGACTGCAAATGCCCATTCTGTACGACAGCAGGATTGAGACCTGCATCTTTTTTTGTCTGTTCAGTACACTGAGAGTCCAGTTTAGCAGTTTGAATCTCCATCCAGAGTTCTCCTTGGAAAGCTAGAAAACAAACAATCAAACAAACAAAAAAGAGACACAAAAAGAAAATACACCAAGTCTGCTATGCTTAGTTTTTTTTTCCGTCTTTTTCGTCTTAGGACAGCAAGCATTTGTATGCTCAAAACACAGGTGTCCTGTCTTTGTCCCAAAACGTTATTCTTGTGTTTATTTCTTTTTTTATGTCCCCACAGAAGTCAACAAAAGCAAAACACTTTTGAGTGCCAAACAAGTCTTTAGACACAAGGAGAAGTGTTCCTCATCTCCTCCTCTTCCTCGTCGTTTCTATGCCACCTCAAGTCCACATCCTCTCATCAGCAAACACCTCTCCGCATCCTTTCCTCACGCGTTTCCTCCACTCTCCTCCGCTCTACGCCATAACATACTCCGTCTTCATGTCAGCCTTGACGTCAGGTTTCCACACCGAGTCCTCGAAGTCCAGGTCCAGGGAGCCCTCGCTGGACATGCTGCTGTTGCTGTTGCTGCGGCCGGACTTACGGTTGGGCAGCCAGTGGTAGGGAGCGCGCGAGTCCCGCCGGGCCTTCCGGCGCAGCCGCTTCTGCTGCATGAGCAGCTGCAGGCGCTCCACCTTGCAGCGCGTCGCCCGGTTCTCCGTCTGACGGATACGCTCGCCTGTGGAACAAGAATAGAGGGAGAAAGAGAACGTTAGAACAAACGGCAGCAAGAGAACCCGGCAGCTCCTCATCATTCAAAGCATCATCAATCTTTAGTTGCCTCCCCAATCTTTTGGGTGCCTGTTGTGACTTGTTGTGAAACTGATATTTTTGTTGTGTTCAAAGGGGGGAGGGGGCAGGAATGAGTGGGTGAGTACAGAGCAGAGGAAGAGGGAGAGAGAGAGAGAGAGAGAGAGAGAGAGAGAGAGAGAGAGAGAGAGAGCCAGAGCCAGAGGCAGAGGCAGAGCTGGGCTGCAGCTGAGCCTGGTCAGTGTTATCTAAGGCCAAACGCAGGACAAATAAACAGACCAGAGCTGTGACACTGCTGTGCTTAAGAATTCCCTGTGTTCTCAACACTCGCTCCCTCTGCTAAAACACACACATACACACACACACACACACACACACAGATGTAACCCTGATCATCTCACACTATGCCTTGACTTTCCATTACCAGATTCAGTCAGTTTAAAACTGCACAGTAATTCCACAGTTAATTCAGAAGGCCTTGCAAACATACATGCACTGAACATACCAGCACACTACAATCTGCTCTTTCCCTTGTGCAGACAATGAAAATCAAGGCACACACTAACAATAACAAGCACCAAAGCAATACTAACTGCATTTAGAGCCGTTGATGTGCCTATTGGAACCAAAACCCTCCAGGGAGAGTCCCTTTATGCCACCCACTAGGATCCGGCCACTCTTCCCCCACCCTCCTCCCATACAACCTTAATTTCATTTATAAATAAATTCAGCAGTTTCGAAGGAAGACGGCAACCACAATCTATTAGCCAGCTCCATTAGAATCTATCCAGGAATTAAATAATTAAATATAGGGCTAGAATGTCAATAATCCCAAGCAAGGACCATCCTTCACTCGAACACACACATGCACACGCACAAGCACACACACACACACAAACACACACACATCTGTGCAGTGCACACACAAACACACAAGCAGCAGCAGTAGCTTTTAACATGGATCGATGGCAAATTAAAAAGACCTATTGATTAAACCTTAGCTCTAGCGCAGCCATCCATCTCCAGGCGAGGACACTGCTATTGGCTTTCAATAGAAAATGCAAGCGAATGGAAATTGTAAGCGAACAGAGCCTGTCCCCCACCCCCATCACCCCACCCTACACCCTTTTCTCCATCTTGCTCTCTCTCTCTCTCTCTTTCTCCCTCCCTCCCTCCCTCCTCTCTCTCTCTGTCCTTCTCCCTCTCCTTTTATTGCTGCAGCTTCCTGCTCCACATCCATTGAACCACCAGCCACACACCCACCCCCACTGCCTCGACCCTGCAGCCCCCCACCCCCACCCCACTCTCCTGCAGAGCTCCGGCAGCCCCTCGGTGTGGAGCTCTGGGAGGGACGTGCTCTGGAATTTCACCCCCCCCCCCCGAGCTTACAGGGGCTGGAGGAGGGAGAGGACAGCCAGGGAGCTGACTCGGGAGTGGAGCAGCCCGCGATCAATTTGACCCTTCCCCTTCTCATCAGGCTTTGTGTTCAGTAGAGCTTCATCTGCCCTCCTCCTCCTCCTTCTAATTAGCCTCCTTTTTCTTCTCTCTTTTATGTTTTTTCCCCTTTGTTTCTTTTTTTTGTTGTTGTTGCAGAATATGAAAGCTCTACCACCACTGAAACCATGCTAATATTGGCAGAGCGTGTTAAACGTTGATGCTGATGGTGTTGAAACGGGTATAGTGGTGGTGGTGGTGGGGGATGGGGTGTCCACGATGGGCTGCCAGGCTGTGGATGAGTCATATCGACATTCTTCTCTCTCTCACTCTCTCTCTCTCTCTCGACATGAAAATAAAATTCGCGTCAGCCCTGCGCCTGCCTGCCTGCACGTCAGTCGGCCTGAGATCAGAGGAGGACGCAGAGCCTCGTGCCTCGCAGCACTAAAAGCACAGCCTCCAAGGGCTCGCCAGCTCCCGCCACGCTTGCATTCTGTGAGGGGTCTCTTTGTTTGCTACCAGCCTTCTCTCCCTCTCCCTCTCTTCCTCTCAACCAACCCCCATAGCCCCCCCACCCTCACCACCACCACTGCTATCAGCAGAGTGGCTACAAGGCCGGCAGCCTGATAGCGCAAGGAGGAAGCAGTGTGGAATGTCTCTCTCTCTCTCTCTCTCTCTCTCTCTCCGACACACAATTTCCCCTCACGTGTGGATGGCTGCTGCTCCTGCTAACGCTAACGTAGCTAACACTGCTGCCCTGCGCTGCATACTGAGTTATCTCCTTCAGCTGTCCTTTGAATTATCCTCACCACCACCACCACCACAGAGCCACGGCTGGGAATCTAGGCCAGCTAGCCTCGTCTCCCATCGCAGACAACATCCCACAAGCTGGAGGGAGTGTGCAATAATAATAATATTTAATAATAATAATATAATTTTTTTAAAACACACGTACACACACAGACACATCCACCCACACACTATACTCTTATGGAAGACAATGTCCTGGTACAAGATGTTTTAAAAAAAAGACTAAGGGTAGCTTAGAACAGAACACAGCACCTCTTCTGAACCTCTCTCTCAGGCTCTCGGGATCTTCCTTCTGCCTGCTAGGGCTCTGCCTTCCGTGTTTGCCCTCGGTTAAGTGTTTGCGGTGGAGTGCCTGAGCCGGTTCAGGTGTCCACAACAGTGACCTGGCACGGGCGCTGGAGCCCCCCCACCTCACCAGAATGTTCAGTAGGCTGAGCCTAGCCTGACCTAACCTTCCCTGCTGTGTTTTTTTTCTCTCTTGCGCACGCTGCTAGCGGCACTAACGTCACAGCCCTGTTCCTGCCCTCGTGATGAATGCCGTGGCCTGGGGGGACTCCGGGAACTATGTTTACTGCGCAGGGGCTATTATTAGCTTGGAGCCCTGAGCGGCCGGGCGGGCAGGTTGTGCCGGCAGGGGCTGGCCTGCACTGGCCTGGGTCCTCGGTCGCAGCTTTTCCTGCGGAGCCGCCTGGCCTGACACGAGAAGCACCGGCTGTCTCGGGAGACAGCGAGCCGGGCCACGCATGTGCTGGGTGGGGGCTGGGACCGTAAGAGGAGGAGAAGGAGGAGGAAAAGAGGAGAAGTGGGGTTACCGGGGGAACAAAGGCAGAGCACATGCAACGCTATCCACCCCTTCCTAATTGTTCCAAGGTCCTCAAAACAAAAAAAGACAATCATTTTTAAAAGAAGAAAAGGAACAGAAAAAGAACACACACACACATCTCTTGACCATTATCCTGATTGTGTTGTACAAAACTGGGCAGAAGAGGAAAGAGAGAAGGGTGTGTGTTTGCTTGTGTAAGCGCAATGGGTGCATATTAGCTTTAGGTCATGAACAAGGAAAACACCCAGTGCACACAGAGAGAGAGAGAGAGAGAGAGAGAGAGAGAGAGAGAAAGAAAGAGAGAAACCACTCCCTGCAATCTACAAAAACGTCCTCCACCCCTCCGGCCGGAGTCCCTATATGAACACCGCATTGTCTGTCCGAGCAATGTGCTGCAGTGTCCTCAGCGCTCACACACACACACACACACACGCACACACACAGACACACACACACACAGAGACAAACACACACACACGGCTCTTTCAAATGGCCCAACTAATGCACCGAGCAGCCGTAGGCACTGACAAGCTGCACACAGACTAGCATGAAAGGACAACACAATGCTGGCTCCTCCCCTGCAGTGCAGCTGTTGGATTAATGCAAAAGATATACACCTGGCTCTAGGCTCCCTTCCTCCTCCACCTCCCCTCATCCATCCTCTCTCTAAATAAAGTGCCCTGACGGAGGTTCCAAAGGAACAAAAAAAGCAGGCAAACCACACAAATCACAGTTGTTAGGGAGGGGGAGGGAGGGGGGGGTTAGAGGGGAGGGAGGGGTGAGTGATAAGCATCTCCAAAGCCCTCAAGTACTACCAGGAATTCAAATAGCAAGTGAGTTTTCCACATTAGCTTTAACAGTCAATGCTGTTCTCCCAGGAATGGAAAAAGCATCAACAGCAACAACAGCAACAAACCGAAAAAAGGCACCAGACAAAACAGAAAAATAAAGCATGCCTTTTATAGATTAAGGTGGCCCTGAGCAGAGCTGCTGCCTAGCGCACATCGGTTGCCATGTGGTGCTAAGCCAGGGTAAAAGCAGCAGTAGGGAGACGGCCGGGCTGATTTATGAATAAATCGATGCAGCGGTCAGCTCGGCCTCCAGTAGTATGTCCGCCAGGCCAAGCCTGGGGGGGGTGGAGAGGGAGGGGTGAGTTGAGGAACAGCCGGGCAGCAGCTACCAGGGAGATTAAATGAGATTCCCTCCCCATTGATCCCTTAAAGATCCGCTTAATTAACAGTCGTCTCTGACTGGTTGTTTGTGTTGTTTGTTTGTCTTGAGTAGCCCTGGTGATCAGACCGGTTTGCTGTTTGCGCCGACATCATGGGAGCGGTTTCTCCAGGAGCACGGGGGCTGGCGCACACAGGGGGCCGCTAAAGCCCAGACGCGTGCTTCTCTCTAAGCTCGCCTTAAAGATTTTTCTCCACAACCAAAGTCCGCCGAGTTGTCAAACAACATCTCGCCCTCTAATGCAGGAGGGATGTTTCTTTTTTTCTTTCTCTAGCAGCAACCAACACCACCTCACTTGTGCAGAGCCTGTGTTTTCTCCTACCCTATTTAACAGCATGTAATCCTGCCTGCTGGAAAAGCGCGATGGAGGCAGGTAGGGCAGGGCAGGGCTGCTGCTGCAGCACTTGGTGCCCAGCAGCGACGCATCGCTCCTGCAGGTCTGGGAACGGAGCCAGCGCAGCCACAGGGTAAACACAAGCTAAGGGTGGCCACCGAGCACAGGGCGGCCATTGTGCTCCTCCACCATCTGGATCCTGTGTTTCGCAGAGGCCAAAGGGAGGAACCAGACAAGCACTCCAATGCAACATCTCCATCCTGACACAGAGGCAACAGGCATCAATGGCCCTGCAGGGGAGTGCTGGGTCTCCAATGGCCCCTGATTTACATATTTGAGGCAGTAAAGGCCACCTGATGCGGATCACCAGAACCCTCCCCAACAAACACACACACACACACACACACACACACACACACACACCTTACACCCCTTTGAGAAAGGGGTACACGCCTTTGAGAAAGGGCCGCCGGCCGTTAGCAACTCACAACATGTGCGCCGACAGGGGAGCGACAGCGAGGGGATGAATTATTCACTTGGCCCCGGCTGGGCAGGTCAAGGTAACGCTGTGACAGGGACGGGCAGGAGGGGAGGGGAGGGGAGGAGGGGAGGCCTACGGGCACATAGTCAGGAGGCCACAGACGCCAGGAGCTCAGAACCAGCTAGAGCGGATCACTGAGGAAGAGGGACAGGCAAAGGTGTCCGTCGAGCTGGCGCTGGGGGACAAGAGAGAGAGAGAGAGCTGGAAACAGAATGCACACAGCAGTGGTTGCAGTCGCGGCCGTAGTTTGCTTAAAGGCGGATTAAGCAAGCAGCGAGAGGAATTTCAACATTCCCAGCCCTTGTCTTGTTTTCTAGAACTCTGCCTCGAAACACCAGCCCCACCCGGTCACCACCCCCCACCCCCAAACTAAACTAAACTAACCCTGCCTGACAGATAGTGGAGAGGCGAGAGGAAGGAAGAGAATGAACGGGCGCCCCTCCCCGAGCGTCCATCCCATCCATCCGTCCATCCACTCATTGAGTGTCTTTTTTTGTTCTCATTCCCCCCTCTGTTGAAACAGGCAGCTGCAGTGGGGAGAGGGCCTAAAAGCCTCCTATAATCCCCTGGCCTGGAGGCTGTCTCTCTCTCTCTCTCTCTCGCTCTCTCTCTCTTGCTCTCTCTCTCTCCTGACTCCACAATGGCCCGGGTTGCTGCCCCTTCTGACTGCCTGTTCATACGGTGCAGACAAAGGACCGGACTGAGCAGTGTGTGTGTGTGTGTGTGTGTGTGTGGGGGGGGGGGGGGGGTGTAGGGAGATCCCACAGAGCGCAGGAATTCAGCTAACAATTACCCCCCCCCCCCCCCTCTCTCTCAAGCCCCTCTTTACCCTGGACTCCCCCTCCAGCCAACCCACACACCCCACCCCACCCCACCCCATTCCACCCCCCTTCGGCTGGCCCCACTAGCCAACCACCCCCGGCTCTCCCTGCACAAAGGCCAGGGCTTGTCATCGCCAAAGGTCTTGCCAAATCAGGGGGAATCATTGGCTTTCAAGTGTCCTGGGATTGAGAGCTTCTTTTCTGAGCCACTCTTCTCCCCATTCTGGCGCAGGAGGGGCGCTGAAGGGTGGAGGCGCCTCGTAGGTACAGCCGACGTGGTGACATTTCCAGACAAAAAAAAAAAAGAAAGACAGAAAAGAAGAGAGAAGAAAAAAGAAAGAAAAAAATGTCTGAACGCGCAACTTAAAAAAAAAAAAAAAACCTGCAAAACATGTGCAGCTTGTGCAGCTTTTCAGGTTCACCGTGTTCCTACTGATAAGAAAAAAAAAACCTTGTGGGTTTTCCCAACATTTAACTAAGTTAAGTGCACAAATGAAGGCTGTAGCTGCTAATGGCTAAGGAGAGGCAACAAACAAAGGAGAGGTCTGGCGTACTTTACTCGTAACTCGTACTCGTAAACTTGAGAGCGAGCGAGAAAGCAGGACTCTGGCGGCCCGGTCGAGCCCCGGGACAGCTCCCCCGACCCCCATCTCCCAACTGGTGGAAGCACCAATTAATCTGTGGGCAGTAGCCGGACGGATATAAACAACAGCTTTTATGAATGGACGCTTGGTGTGTGAGTGTGTGCCTGCTTTTTTCCCTCTCTCTCTCTTTCTCTATCTCTCTCTCTTGCTCACTCTCACTCACTCATTCCCTTCACTGCCTTCCCAGCACAATGTGCATTCTTCCAGAGCTCATGTTTTTTGTATAAATCTATCTATTTAAAGGCCAAAGGAAAACAAGCAGTCATTGAGGCACTGGACTGGGCTTGGAACGCCTCGATGGCTTTTGCAGACGGGGCTGTGTGGAGTTCTGGACAGCATGAGTGGAAAGAGTGGGAAGGCCCACTGACTAGAAGGGGGGGGGGGGGGGGGGGGTGTAGGCTGGGCGGGGAGGGGGGGGTTCTGGGTTAAGAAAACAGACAGGCACCATTTCACATGATGTTTTTCACATGATATGTATGTATGTGTGTGTATTTTTCTAGACAAAAATAAATAAATAAACAAAAGAAACACATCAAAACAAAGCAGAAGGGATGAACAATGCATTCATGCTTCTTGTCAAAATAGTTGACTCATAAAGCAACGCAGCCAGACTGAATACCCAAAAATGGAAAGCACCATTGCTCTGTTTGAACAAGCATCAGCGAGGGCTTTGATAAATTATATCAAAAGACCTTTTAATCATCCATTTAACGTGCCACAGCAGTAGCTCACAAGCCTATGATTCAATTTCCCACTAAACAGCGGCAACAGCAGCAGTAGACACCAGAGTGCCCCGACGCACGCCTGTGAATGTTATCTGCACTATCAATCTGCTGCACCCCTTTCTGTCTACTCAGGCCCGCTAGCACAGTCACCCCCACCCCTATGAGCCCTTTGAAAGGAAAGCCTACACCCTTAGCTGAGCGCAGACACAGACCCGGAGCCAGCTAACCACAGCGAGCAAAAGAACGACCGAGTGAAGCCTTAAAGAACAAGTCTAATAGGAAGGTGGTACCGGATACCCCAAGGCATCTCCTCTCTCTTTCTCTGTTTCTCTCCCTTTCTTTCTCTCTCTCTTTCTCTGTTTCTCCCCCTTTCTTTCTCTCTCTCTTTCTCTGTTTCTCTCCCTTTCTTTCTCTCTCTCTTTCTCTCTCTCTCTTCTTTTTCTCTGCTACCCTCCCCCATCTCTCTCTGGTTGCCTCACTCGTTTATTTCCCTCCTCCACCCTTCCTCCAAGCTCCTGTGCCATCGCTATAAATGTCTCCGGCAATCCATGTCTCTCACTCCTCATCAGTAGAATTGGCCATCATTGCACAGACTGTGCCCTGGAAACCCATTTCAACACAGCACAGCGGCAGCAAGCCTATTTCCACGCAACAAAAACTTTGAACCCACAAGAGTAAGATTGCTGTATGCCATTTTATAGCACCTTTTTCTGATTACACATCTCCAATTCACCAAATTTGACAACGACCATCAACTGATCAAAATGATATCTTCAACCATGAACAGATGGGGCTGCCTATTTTATGCCAACTTTTAATAATACTAGCTCTGCACCCATTATGCCAGTAATTGATTCAGCCGCCTATTTCTCTGGCTGTAACCACACAAGAAGCAATCTGCTCCAGCTGTGCCTCTTCTAGCCAACAGAACAGGAGCACCTCTATGCATGCAGCAGACATCTAGGGCCCTGTCATGTCATCTAACTGAGGGGCAAAGTGCAAGGTCAGGCAAGGACCGAAGTGTCTCCTGTATGAACTGAAGCTATCATGTGGGGGCATTGAGCAGAGCCATGGATGTTTCCACGGAGGATCTTCCTCATGGTATTAAATAAGCAAATAGATTTTGCTATCAAGTTATTGAAAAGTTATATTTAGTTACTTATTGATTATTGATTGATTGATTACTTATTGATTGATTGGTTATTATTAAGTTACTGAATTCCTCGTCATTTAAACGAGGACCCCCAGAGCTACACCGTGGAGACCGTACTCACCAGGAGTCTTGCACATGCGGATCTGGCTCTGGCACTGCACCAGCGGGTGGAGGCTGGCCGGGCTGGCGCTGGGCACCGAGGTAGCGGAGAGGCCGGGCGCGAGGCTGACCGCTGGGGTCGGTGACGTGGGCGATGGCGAGGGCGAGGGCGGGGGTGACGGCGAGCCCGGAGTGCACTGGGTCTGGTAGCGCAGCTGGGTGAGGGAGGGGGGCATACCCTGGTAGTGGCGCGTGGCGCTGAGGAGGTCGTTGAGGATCTGCAGGATTGTGCCGATGTCCCGCCGGGGACGTCCAGTGCTGTCCTGACAGTTAGGATGCAAAGTGCCTGCAAGGGGAACAACATCAAACATAAGGGATCGGTTCTCTACCAGACACATACAAAAACATACTTCCTAATGTGGCTAACCCTGAGGCGGTGATTGAGTGATGATTCAGGCTAATGGTTTACTTTGCATCTTGGGACAACACACAAAAAACGAAAAACAACAGCCAGTGGCAGTGACGACTGGTGACGCTGGCTTAACTAGATTGTCTTCTTTACCTGAAAATGTCCCAGAGAAAACCCCGGGAGCATGGTTGACGAAGCTCTCAATGATGGCTCCAGGCTTCCGAGAGCGCGCCGAGGCCACAGAGCTGCTACCGCTGGGGCTCTTCGCTGTGCAGTTGGCCTGAGAGAGAGAGAGGGGAAGGTAGAGGGAGTGAGGGGAGGGGGGGGGAGTGGTCAGTCATTACCAGTGCCTCATCATTACCATCAACATTAATATAGTCAATAACTACTGATTACTGACACACACAAGACACCTGATCATACCATTGATCATACAGTATATACATAAACAAGATGAGATTGACTACTATGGTTAGGGTCAAACCCAGAGCTAAGGGTGGACAGAAAGTAGCCCCAGGCAAGAGTCTCCAGGGTAAATAAGGGCACAAGTTAATGTGTCATTTATGCTGCTATGGCCAGAGGGACACCCATTGAGGTGGCCTTAGGCAATAATGCTTTCTGCCTATGAAAACTGCCTGCTATGCTTTAGCATATAAACCACCGGCAGCTATTAGCTACAAGTGTTTGTATTATCATTAATGCATGAGGAGTGTGAGGTAGTGTCGACCACGAAGGAAATAATTCATCCGGCACGGTGTGATAATGCATTATCAAACAAGTAATTACACCTACATAAACACTTAGTAGGCCACACTCATTTACTACTGAATGAACAAGAGAAGGTTTAGAGATGTGTGGTGGTGTCAGGGGCTCACCTCTGGGCAAGGGGCTGCAGGGCTGGAGCTTGGGCTGGGGGTGGGGGTTAGGGTGGGGGTTGGGTTGCTGGAGCCGGCAGAGGCAGAGGCGGCCTGGTGGGAGCGCAGGAGGCTGGGGGTCAGTGGAGAGGAGCGAGCCTGGGCATGGGCATGGCCATGGGCCTGAGGACTGCAGTGGCCCGTGGAGGCCGAGGCCGGGTGGCCGTGGGGGTACATGGAGGCCGGCGACTGCATGGGCGCAGAGGGGGTGAAGGCCGGTGGGCTGGGGGGTGCCGGGTGAGAGTGGATGTGGTGAGAGTGGGCATGGGTGTGACCGTGGGCATGGCCGTTGGCGTGGGTGTGGGCATGCGCATGGGCATGTGGATGGGCATGGGTGTGTGGATGGGGGTGGGGGTGAGGGTGGGGGTGGGGGTGGTGGTGCGAGATTCGGGGGACTCCGCTGCTGCTGCTGGTAGTGGTGGTGGTGTTGGTGCTGCTGCTGGCCCCAGCGGTGGTGTCCTGCCCGCCGCGGGAAATGAGGTGCCGGTGCTGCAGCTGCTGCCCACCCGAGTGTTGCGCCGCCAACTGCAGCTGGACGAACATCATATGGTCGCCCACGCGCAGGGCCAAGGTCAGAGGGGAGCGGCCGGACAGGAAGTCGCTGACCTGCACAGAAGAAGAGGATGCGAGGTTTAACATGACAGCCCCATTGTCACTTCACTCTTTCATTTCACAACACGACAAAAGCACACACGCACACACACACACACACACACACACACACACACACACACACACACACACACACACACACACACACACACACACACACACACACACACCCCAGAGTTGCCTCCTGAAGCCGCCACGCCTGACTCTGAGCTCAGCAATTCAGCACTCGCACAAAGGACAAACTTCTGTCTGGCCCCAGGCTTGTAAGGCCGAGGCAGACGCACAGGATGCGAGCCCACTCGCTCCGCGCGTCGCATAATACCCGATTGTTCTGCTGGCTGCCTGCGCCGGATCAGGAAAGGATGCCCATTTTAGGAGTGCCCAGAATGGAAACGGGAACCAATCACGGAGACTCTGACCCTCTCAAAGCGGGACAAAAGGACTTGCCTCGACTTGGCTAGGGTGGAGGTGTGTGTGTGTGTGTGTGTGTGTGTGTATGTGTGTGTGGGGGGGGAGAGGACATGCAAGAACAATTTCTCTCTTGTCCCGTCTTCCCAGCCAGCCCCCGGACCCGCTTTTGTTGGCGTTGCCACTTGTCGCGGGTGGCGAAAAAAGGGGAATGCATTCACGAGGCAAAAAAAAAAAGCTGGGGAAGCTGTGCAAAAGGCACTCCAGTAATTGCGATTCATTTCCGCCGCAGAGAAAACACGCTGACGCGAGCACAGGGCAACAACAAGGGTTCGTCTACACATGGAGGCAATTTTGTGCAGTAGAGATTGGGTTGGGGGGGGATGGGATGGGGTGGGGTGGATACACACACAAACAACGCCGAGCGGACCGGAGACAGCCAGGGGCATTTCCTTCCTACCCATGAGCCTTTGTAGTGTGCTTGCGCCTGCTGACCTGATGTTAACCTCCCTGAATCACCAGCCTTTGCCCTCCATTGCTTTCTTCCTCCTCACCAGCTTATTTCTTTTTTTCCCCCATCGACTTCAGCTCTCTGAAGCTCGGGGTGACCTTTACACGTTCACCGTCCAAAAGCTTATTGACAGAACGCACAGACAGGACTTGCCACTTGCCACAATATCATCTAAAAACTGAACGTGGCCTCAAAACCCACTCTTCCCCAGTCTTAGCCATCATATGCAGTAAATAGGGTATACTGTATACAACTAGATGTAAAAATGAGTAAAAGTGTGTCTGATCAGTCCAATCTGGATTGTGTGAAGCCCACATAATATCAGTGATGGGACTGGGGGCCGAGGTGCGCAGGGAAACTCCGTGTGTGAAAGGTCATTTCTGAGTCAAGACAGAGGTAGTGGGCAGGTGCTCACGCTGTGGACTGGCAGCTGTCACACTGCTCATCACGGCTGCTTGACAGCTGAAGGCAACCGGGGTAGGTTATCCACAAGTAGCTAGGTGTGTTGTGTTGTGTTGTGTTGTGTTGTGTTGTGTTGTGTTGTGTTGTGTTGTGTTGTGTTGTGTTGTTCCCTTCTCTTCTCTTCTCCTCCGCAGTCCACTAACCACAAAAAACACCCTTGGCGGTCTTAAATCTGGCTTGCACATTGCACAATGGATGAAACAGTAGCATGTTTGTTCAAGCTGGTGTGATGAACGCCCGCACCCCCCCCCCCCCCCCCCCCCCCCCCCATCCCCTGAGTGTGTGGTGTTAGCTGCTCAGGCTGAGAGGATATTTATTCAAACACACTGAACCCCCTTCCATCCCACCCTCCCACATACACACACACACAACCCCCCTCCATCCAACACCCCCTGCCCCACATGTCTGACTCCACATTAGACTCACTGATGAGCTTCTTCGTCACCCCCTCCCCACCAACCAACCAGCAACCTCCATACCTCCCTGCAGCCACCCCCGTCCCCAACCCCCCCCTCAAATGGAGTTGTCACGTCTGGCCAAAGTGTCTCAGTGAGTCACACAGTGCACCCAGGCACCCAGCCCACATAATGAGAAGGCCAGCTTCAGCTCCAAAACCTCAGAAACCAGCGAGCAGCCAGCACCAGCGAGCCAGTGAGTGAGGGAACAGCGAGAGTGAGAGTAACGAGAGGGAGAGTGTCTCACCAGGCTGGGGAGGGGGGGGGGTGGCTCTGTAACGCAGAGGCTGTGGAGACCGAGGAGACTTTTACCCACCACTTCCATCTGTCTGAGTCACAAAGGATCCATCAACACTCCACCCACTACACCCTCTCTTTATGTAAAATACAGAGAGAGAAAATGAGGAGGAGAGGGAGAAGAAAGGGGGTGGGAGAGAGAGAAAGAGAGAGAGAGAGAGAGAGAAAGAGAAAAAGAGAGAGAGACCATACGCCCATCAAATTAAACAGACAAAAGAATCCCTCTCTGGACCTTGTTCTACGTCGCTCGTTACATCATCGCCATGAAAGTTCATCATTCCTCGTGAGCGAGGGAGTCGGGGCTTGGTGATGTTTTTCACACACACATCTCATGTGACCTCAGCCATCGTCACATGTCACACACGCACACAAACATGCGGACACACTGAGAGGGAACATTCTGTCTGGAACACCTGAAGTGGGTCAGACGCCCCTCCTCAAGGATGATGTGTGTGGGGGGGGGGGGGGAAGCGGCAGGCTCTTGGGCTTGCGCTTGTGCTTGCTCGTCCTTGTTCAAACATGCCTCTTTGTTCTCCTGGAACCGCATCTCTGCTGGTCATGTCAGCGCAGACAGCTTGTACTTGTCAGCCTCATTGACAAAGAAACCTCTCAAACTTTGGCTACGAAAAAAAAGACTGCTCCCAAATCTTCCATCAGGGCCTCACTGACACATATTCTACACTCCCTTCACACACACACACCAAGGGGCAAACGGAACACACACACCAAGGGCAAACGGAAGGTGTACAACAGTCAAACAAGTACACAAAGCGCTCAACATTAAGGAACACTAGCAATGCCTGGTCACAGTACCTTAGGGTGGAAATCCATTCATAGCCTGTATATCTATTACTGTGAGGTCCTAACACCACAACTACCATCCATTTTGTTTTTGTTGTGTACAGAACCGGGGTGGCATTTTACACTGTAGCAAGCTGCAGTTGCTATGCAGTGAAGAGAGAATATGATAAGGGAAGACAAGGGGGGTGGGGTGGTTGTGGCGATGGAGGTGGTGGTGGTGGGGGTGCTCTGTAAGTGGGGGTGGGGTGTCAGAGAAGGCATGGTGGTGGGTGATGGTGATGAAATATTCAGTGAGAGTATGCCTCTGGCTTCTCGTTTTTTTTCCCCTTTCTCGCGCTCTCCCTCTCTCTCACTTCTTTTCCTCTCACTCTCTCTCTATCTCTCTCTCTCTCTCTCTCCTCTCTGATCTCAGTGGCTGACAGTTTTATTTATTGGGGTCCCTGTGGTTCAAGGAACTCATTTGCAGGCATTCTTCCTTAGCACACTAAGGAGTAGAGTGGCGTGGCGTGGAGCGACGTGGCATGCAGGGGTTGGGCTGACATTCATGAACAGCTGAGCCGCTTGATTTCAACATAAGAGCTCGGGAGGGTCACGGAGGAGTGCCATCAGAATAAAAAAAGAAAGGGAAAAAAACTCACCTTTTTAAGGCCTTTTGAGGGGCTGCTAGCTGGGCGAGGGGGCGCGGATAGGAAGGCGGTGGTGCTCAAGGCTCAAGACCGTGTTATTACCCTTGATATGAACAGCGTTTGATCTCGCTTGTAAGGGTGTCACGATTTCGATTTTACATCGAAATCGTTCGAAATTACATCTAAATCTCAAACTTCGAATTTAAAAGTAGAATCGACGATGCAGCCACACCCCCAATGTCACATCCAGCATGTATGCCAAGACGCACAAATGCACGTGCTGAACTGCAGCATCAACACTCCTCTAATTTTAGGCTGCAGCCAGTTAAAATATACACATCAACCTACCGAAATCAAAGCCCCTCTTGCTACTTTGAAATCACCGGTGTGGAAAAAAAGATAAAAAATCGAATCGAATCGTGACTTTAAAATCGAAAATTGCATCGAATCGAGGATTTGGAGAATCGTGACACCCCTACTCGCTTGGGGTGGTATCAATACGGTGTACATGAACACACACAGTAGGCAGGATGGAAAAGACAATTTCTGGCCCCTTTTGGAAAGAGTGGAGGGTGGAAGGAGGGCTGGGGGGGCGGATCAATGACTTGCATCTTCCTAGATGTCATTAGTCCTTGGACCTATCAGTCACACGCATCACAACATGGGTGGAAGAGTCGGCCCGTGATCGCTAAATCAGATCAGCTGAGCGGAAAGGAGAGGAGGAGGTAGGAGAAGAAAGAGAAAGAAAATGTGCGGTGTCAATCAGCAGAAGGCTGAATGAACTCCCAACCCCCCCTCCACTCATATCCCCCTACCTCCCTCCCTCTACATTACCTCTGGTTCCTGTAGCGCGTGTGGCTCTTTGAAGGTACCTAGGGTTTACAAAGAGCCAATCCACTTCAATAATGCTCACAGGATGGCAGCACCTGCTGTTTCTTTCCCAGCACTCATGCCCTCAGCCGCGTGTGATCATCAAAAGGTGTGCGATGCGAAAGGACAACACCTTTGATTCAGAGTAATGAACATCCTTTAAATGGATGACAAGGAGGGGAAGTGAACAGAGAGCCCTCTCCCCAGCTCCGATGGCCTGCTCACACACAACGCTTCAAGGGGAGAAATGCATAGTAACCTTACCACAGTGCAGCCATGCAAGCAATACTGCAAATTATATATTTTTTGTCACCCATGTTGCACAAGAAGATGCACTTGTAATCTGACCAATTCCATACTTCAGAGGAAAGCACACAAATAGATGCATCCAGCTGTCGTAGGAGGAGAAGGAAACGCACAATGAAGACTGAGGAGACTTGGTAATTGTGGTTTTGCACTCCACATGACCCATACTGCCCATTGGCTTTAGGTTAACACCCCATCATTACATTCACACCTGCTGAAAAGCCTCATTACGACTGCCTTTGTCAAACATCAGGGTCATTCAGATGTACTTTCCACACACACACACACACACATACACAGACACGGACAGAGGCCGACACACACACACACAGACAAACACACACCAACCCCCTCGCCGCATCACTTCAGTCCAGTCACGATGCCTACCACTTGAATCACAAAAGGAAGCGCGAGGATGAAAAACAACAACTGTCACGACACAGAGGCGCTTGGCTGTGTAAACTCAATGAAGCTGGGCTGTGTGTACAAAAACACACACACACACACACACACACACACACACACACACACACCATGGTACACAAGCCTCTTACCTCCTCATCAATAATCAGCACAATTACATCTCCACCTTAAACCGCTTTGAGTGTCTCAGCCCTGTGACCAAGGCAGCCTTGTACAGCTCACTTCATTAAAGCAGCCAATACCAAAAGCAATCAGCAGCCAATAATTACAAACAAGGTCACACTCATGATGGTTCTTCATCACAGTATTCAACTGTGGAACAACAAGGTCTATAAAAGCGCCATGCAGCAGTGGAGATGTCTGCATGGAAGGGTTGTGATGACAAACAACAATCTCCAATCAGAAACAAGCGATCAGTAATCTAACAGCCTTCATTAACATATGACCCAAGCTGAGAACTAAATCACAGCTGTTTGTTAGATGAGGTCCTCACAGTGTCATGATTCCACCTAGCAATTACAATCACCCTCAGCGCACATCCCAGAGAGGATGGTGAAGAATGCAACAGAACAACCTTTGTTGACCAGAGAGAGAGAGAAAAAGAGAGAAAGAAAGAGAGAGATAAAGACAGACACAGACACAGAGAGGGCGATATATATATATATATATATATATATATATATATATATATATATATATATATATATATATATATATATATATATATATATATGTGTGTGTGTGTGTGTGTCTTTGGCTGTTTTTCAGGCTACGACGGCACACAAAGGATGAGCCCATCACCAGTTCAGACATAGCACAAAATAGGACTGTGTGATTCACCAGAGCCCCTCCATGCCTGTGCGTGGCAAAGCCTGCCCAGCAGAGCTGCCTGCCTGGCTCCCCTCCCCCCTAGTCTGCCTCTCTCTTTGGGGGAGGGGAGTGAGCGGCTGTGCCGGGGAGAAGGAGGAGGGACACTGACAGAGACAGAGGGAAAAAGAGACAGAGGTGACCTGCCTATATTGTTGAGATTCAGCTATCTGCATCTGTCCATGTTCAGACACAATGGCAGTGAACAGGCTCGTTCCAATGCAGATTTGAAGTAATACGTCTGTGTGTGTGTGTGTGTGTGTGTGTGTGTGCTAAGGAAGGTGCATGGTAGTCTTAGAGCACCACATATGCAACAATATTAGAACGATGGCAGGGCAAAAAAAAAAAATCTTTACTCGAAGGATTAAAAGTAAATCGTCTTTGTGGTGAGCCTTTCTCCCAATTAGCTCTGTGGTTCAGGAGAACGAGACACTAGTTATTATTTCTGCTTGAGGAACAGTAAAAGCTAGAGACGATTTTCCTTTTCAGCAAAACACAAGAATTCTCTTTTTTTCCCCATGCTGAGAGTAAGTGGATGCTGCTGCTTCACATATATGAGCCCATGTTTGAAGAAGATAAAAAAAAATGTCAACTTAAATGAAAGTAGTGATTAAAATTTTCATAAACTCCCTTCTGCTGTATAAGAATATGATGTTACGGGCAAAATAGGGGCTGTGTTGAAACATGGAAACCACAGCAGCTTCAAATTATGGGCCAGAGAGGGCTGTTAGGCTGAGGTAACAAGGGAAAAACACCACGCCAATAATTGCCAGGCTTCCTCTTCCATAAAACACCCTCTATCTGGCTACGCAGATATCTGAAATAGACTCCATCCCAGAGCCCTGTTCCATCACTGGGTTAGTCCTTGGAACCCAGCTTGGAAGCTATGGCTTGGAAGGTGTAGTTTATGACATGTAGTCTCAAGCACTGAGCCTACTCTGGTCCTTCACTGAGGACCTTTTGACCACAGAAAATGAGAATAGCTTGTGTCAGGCACTTTATGCCTATTATTGATTACTGATTGATTGACTGATTCATTCATTAACACAAAGCTGAAATATCAGGATTTACATTCCCAAATGTCACCTCACGGCCTGTCTGCGTATATCTGGTGACTTTGGTTTAAAAAAAAAAAACTAAGGTCCAATCGCAAATGGGGATCAACATCAACTATATTAATGTCAATGTTGCATTTAAAGATAAATCTTTCTGCAACCCTGGACAATAAAAGCATTGGGTTCAGTAGGGTTAGAGAAAGGGCCTGATGGTCAGCTTTTCCCACCCCACGGTGCACAACATTCCTTCCCAGCGTCTAAATGAGTTACCAGGAAGCTAATAATACAGGCCCCCTCAGACCGTCCAGTGTATCCTTGAGTGACATCAAGCAGTCCTCCACGAGAAGTAGCATCTAATTGGCATGGCACTTTCCTCGCACACCCTTTCCACAAAACAAGTCAATCTCAACAAGAGGGAGGAAGAGAGAGAGAGAGAGAGAGGGAGAGAGGAGCGTCTGCTCGGTAGTGCGGGCGGGCAGGCATTTCTCTTGCTCTTTCTCCTGGAAATAACACTGACTGCATCTGCCTGGAGAAGGCGTAGCACATGATGGAAGAGGCGTGCTTACTGCCAACCCTTCCCCCACGCACAAAACCTGCCTCATCTGTCCTTGCTACTGCGCCACCGCTATAGACCTCTTAGCTTACACTACACTACACTACACACACACACAGACACAGACACACACACTATCTCTCACACACACACACGAACACACACACACACAGACACATTACACTGTGCACACACACACACACACAAAAAATAGGCTTCATCATGAGAATCAGTGTGCAAACAGTAAATACCACATATTTTACTAAAAACGCAGTAATATTTTGATGATTCTAAAGCTGCATTTCCCACTGTCGAATATGGATACTAAATTACTGTAGTTATTACATGTTACCAACACCAATATTGATCATCATTATGACATAATGAATATCTGCACAATAACCAATCATTTTTGGTCAATGTATCCCATTCCAAACATGCACCTCCTCAGATCAGGCTAAATCCACCCCCACGAGAGCAGATGAAGAAGCCTTGGGGGTGGGGATCTAAAGGAAAGGTCGCTGACTGAGGGCTTGTCTAGGCTTGCTTAAAAAACACACAGACTATGATGCTAAGAGACCCCAGGGCCTTTTCTTTAATATACACACAGAGTGATTACTGACTCCTGGGCAGCTGCTATGGGGAATATCACCATCCACTACACCTCCTCAAGAGAACAAAAAGAAAAAAATAAGGCCTCAGCATTCGGCTGTGCATGTGAGTCCCTCTAACAAGCCCAGCAGATTTCACTACAGGTTTAAGTCATGTATCACAAGGACTTTGGTAAGATGAAGTAGCCAAAAATGTAGAGTTTAACAGAAAAAAGATCTTACCTGAGTTTCTGTTAAACTCTCCAAAGCTTGCATTACTGACTGCTCTGGTCTGGATGCTTGAGACTTGAGAGGGAGGAGGAAGAGGATAGGTTAGGGTACAAAAAAGGCACTGTATCTCTGCAACTGTAATGAAATCTCTTGAAACATCAGTGGAATAGCTACAGGCAGTGTTAGATGTGAAAGAAATAATCAATATTATTACCATTAAGCCTGCTTCGACGGTGGGGACAAGTGTTAACTTGCTCCCATCAGTGATACCCAGGTCTTGGAGTTTTCCTGTGCTCAGCCGCCTAAGACAGGAGATACTTTCTTTATCAGCAACTAAAGCATCACAATGCACATTCTGCCAGTTCAGCAATTGAATGACTTCACTCTTGGGTGAAAGATTTCCTATACAGTCAAACTACAGATGTGACAGCTTTCACTTTGAAGTTGGACTTAATCTGAATCACACGATAAATCAAAACATCTGATAACACACATTAAACTGACATCGTGGCAGGGATGAAACAAAACACATCTGTGTGACAGCTTCAAAAGAGTTCAACATTTCCTCAGCAAATAGCTTATCAGTTTTGATTGGACCACGGGTGAACCACTTAAGACATGCACTTTCATTAAATGCCATCCCCAACTAAACAAAGGGATTCAACTCCTTGCCTAAAGGCAGCTATTTAGAGAGAGCTATTGAGAGAGAGAGAGAGAGAGAAAGAGAGAGGATTAAACAGTGTTCTAGGTTTTATAGGATGATGTCATTTAGAGGTAATTAGATGAGCGACGTTTGAAAGGGCCCCCGTTTGAAACAAAAACAATGAGACTGCCGGGGTCATTTGCAAGTGACAAAAGACGAACCCTTCACTATACAGTGCGATCTCTCATGCATCGCTGCTAGTTAATGTGAAAAGGTGAGGCGAAACTAAACACGTTTTTCAATTCTTTTTAAACAATATGAAGAGGAAGTACCCAGTGTGGATACAGCCCTTGGTGCTCCCAGCGTTTACACAGCACCCCGCCTGCTTTAAATGACAACTAGAAACCACGCGGAACATTGCATCTGGCCTGCATGTTTATAAGAAACTGTCACTGAGCAAATTCCTAGTAATGGCAGAGTAGTGAGGAAGTGACCTGCCTCTGTGATTTCTTACGTGGCAACGGAGGAAGACCTGCATACTTCAGTAGTCTGCTCCGAACAGTGCAAGCACTACGGTATAGGCCAAAAAAACCAAACGGACTCCGTGCGTTTTATCTGAGCGATAGTAGGCTATGCTTTCGTATACAGCCTTGCCTATCACATATCCTAATAATGGGATCTGTGCTTTTGTCTGGCCTCAGAGTCATATCATTTTACTCAAGGCAGATGTCCTTGATTGCTTATCTTGGTGCGTGCATAGCCAACGTCTCATCATTACACTCATCAGATCCACAGTGATGTTAATTTGTCACAAAGCGCTAAGAGTCCCCTCACCGGTCATAACTTCATCCACGACTAGAACAATCATCTCTACCAAAAAGTGGATATCTAGATTGTGACAGTGCAGGTTACTCGGATGTCGTAAACTACAGATAAGGAGCAACTGAAACGAAAGCGTGTGCATTTGTGAATATCGCCATATCGCGCAACCAAGCAGACATTTTAATACGCATCAGTCGTTCAAGTTACTGTGTTAACTATTATACAAAAAACACATACAATAAAACAACCGAAATTTCTAAAATGCATGGACATGAGCTGTGCATCATTGATTCACATAGTATGCTATTAAGGATTCTGTCGGTTTAAAGGGCATCAACGAGAAGCTGCTCTGGTGAGTTAAAGCGCCAGTGTTCGTTCGTGCGGATACTCACGTTTCTTTGTGTAGCAGTGCGAGTCTTTCTTTAGGAACTTTAAGTCTTTGGGACAATCTTCTCTTCAAACCCTCTACCGTCTCCTCCAGTGGAAGGGAGAGCTCGAAGCGGGTGCCGGTAGTAGAATGGATGTACAAATTCATGGAGGGCTCACTGGGAACGGCCTCGCAAGACGGAGCTCCGCGGCTGGTACAGCTCCGGGCACTTGGATGCTGGTCCATTCGATAGCCTGTATTCAAGGAGAGACACGTCGAGTCTGGTGGTTTGGTTGAATGGAAGTGTCTGGACTAACGTCCGTCTTAATCTCACAGCGAGAAACCGTTATCTTTCAGTGGACACATTTAAAGCCACCCGTCCCGGACGATACGCTTTAGACTCGGAATGTATTCCCAGGTTAATATGGATGGTTTCTGTTGACTAATGTTATTCCGCTAGGTGCAATTTGATCAAGCCTCGTTTCAGGTTCTGAAAACGCTACGCTGTAACAATTCCAGTAAATTTCAAGTAGACCAATGAAAGGTATCTACAATGAACTAAGTCTTCAAAAAAACAGGAGCGCAAAATACGTGCCTTCTTTCTTGATTAGATGTCGCATTATATGTGTTCTTTGTTTCTATTGTTCATCAGTATACGGAGCTGAAAGCATCAGGCGGAACTGGAAGGTGCAGAAGCCTGAGAAGATTAATACAGCTTAGCCCTGTAGCGCATACACGCTCAAAGTAGCTCCAGTGAAACCGACAATGAATGCTGATGCAAGGTATCTTACTTCCACAGGGCTGAGATTACGCCTACAGTACAGCCTTCGGTCCAATCCTGGGAGGGGTATTTGTAGACGCTCTCGTTTCTGGCCAATAGGAGGAATAGCATCACACCCACGTGGAGGGTAAGGTCCACCTTTCCACCCCCACATACCATATTTGGCCATCAAGAACCAATCCAATTTAAGTGGGCGAGGCTGACAACACCAAGAAACACGATAGTTCCATCCCACTAAGCCAGCTCCAAACCATTCATAATATATTACAATCACAATAGAAGTCCATACCAAATGGAGATCTTTCTCTATTTTCTTGCAGATCGTGTATGCAGCCTAATGTTGCATGCTTTTGAGTATATCCTTTGTGTATGGTTTTAAATGTATGATAGGCGATTCTATTAGTCTGACTTTGGTTCTTTCTGTTATTGTTGTGCACATTTTAACATCAATAATGTATGATTAGCTGATCATTCCAGCATATCGTAACAAAACCAATCTAGACCTGGGCACATAACAGAGTTTGTCATATAGGTGTAGAATATGTAAATGTAGTTCTATGAAGCTTGCTATAAAGATATTCCAGGTACGCCTAATGGTCTGGATCCCTTCTTAGGGCCTATGCAAGAATATACTTTTTGCCACATCTTGTAGAGATATAAGGCATTCCCAGCTATTTAAATGCTGACTGATTCAAACATAACATAACTTTACAGAATACAATACTGTCCATTCTGTTTAAGCACAAGACACGATCGTTCTACTGATAATAACGATTCCTGTGACACTATAGGATCACCGGAGGTAGGCAACAGAGACCCACGACCCCTGCACAAACTCAGGTGCTTTACCGCCGTCCAGTGGCTGCAGGGCGCACAGTGCATTTGACAGGTGAGATCTGTCACTCACTGGTAACATGGGTCGAATAGGTTACATTTTGGCAGGAATCACAACTCCTTTTCTACCCAGAAGTCGGAGTCGGACACTAAAATGCAACAATAATCAGGATGACCCGTGGGCTGTAAAAGCCACGTCAAAAGTAAGGGTCTTGTTGAACTCTAGCATGTAGGCAGAGAGACACTCGGTAGTTTTTCAGAAAACCTAAAACATCACCAGATGGAAAAGGAGGATGGCATCAGGTAACACGTAGCCTATCGTTCATCATTTATGTTGTTCCACAAATAAAGATGCTCAGTGTTTCGCCATTCAGCTCCACAAGATAACGAGATGACGTAAAACATGATGATGGCATGTAGCAAATAGGCATGATAGCTTGGTGTAGGCGTAGGCTATTCTACTTGTGTGGCTGAGTACATCTTTTTTATAAATCCGTTGCGTTCTGTGGGCTAACTATAGGCTTACCAACGCCTACGCAGTTTAACGCAAAAACACATTTAGGATATCGGCTACAGCCTACTCATGTTGCTACAAGAACGAATAATGGAACTGTCGAGTTCTGTTGTCTGATTTGAGTTTGGGGTGACGTTATTAGCACACTTGTATACATCTAATTACAGGCAACTTATACTTAAATATACGTATTACAAGATGAGCATGAATGACACTTACCAATAATTGTTGCGAAAACCTTAACGCCTCGCGACAAAGTTTGTGATTCTCTCCAAGGTCCAGCCAGTTTTGGCATATAAGTTAAACTGTTAACAAAATGTATCCAAATGTGACAGTATATCCACAGATGTGTGCGGGGATGTATCTCTCAATGAATCCTTCGGTGCTTCGGCAATACTTCAACTCAGGCGCAACTGCAATTGGTCAAAGTCCAAATTAGTCCATATTCTTTAACATGACGCGCGCGTGAGGATCTTTGACGCACTCTAATCGCAAAGCTGTAGGTGACACAACTCTTAACTAAGCTCCCTTCATAGTAGGCGGAGAATACGTTTCTTGCGCGGTCAGCATCTGATTTAAGGTGGCAGATCACGTCCAGCTGCCCGGGTTACACAGCACCTTTCTTCAGTGGTTCTGTTTACATTTGGCAAAGACTGTAGGTATACATGTGCCCCATAAGATTGGGCTATGTTGCATTTTGTCTGTCAAGATCCGCGGAACGATAACAAACGGAGTAAAAGACTAAATATGCGGCGTAGTCAAACGACCTTAACAGTCAGCAAATGAAACATACGCTTTTGGGTTGGAAGGGGTGTGGACTCCAATGACGCCATGTGAACAAAAAACAAATCCAAGTCACCGGGCAACGGATACACTGCTTGGAAACAAGCGCATACATAATAACAATTACTGGTAGTCGTATATTTGATTGAGCCATATGAGAGGAATCATATCCATGCAAAAGCATACATAAAGGTAATATATAACGGCTTTGCAGAGGCTATTGATTAATTTGATGTTCATAAAATGAACCACGCTAGTATTCTATCTTTTTATCGTGAGATTTGTAACATTCGCAAAACAGCACATCGCATTACGCATAACGCAAATCAGTCTGGCTTTCAGGTTCAAGTGCAGCTCACACAGCCGTTTCCATTTGTAAAAAAGTGTATGAGGCCCATCCTCTTTGAGGCTGGGGATATGGCTTGGGAGCGGCGTGGGTGGGTTGTAAACAACCGGCTTCGAACGCGTGTGTGGGACGTGCGGAGGAGGCTGTGTGGGTGAACTGCATTCCAATCCATCAAATTCATGATAACAACGTACAGCACATTTAAAATGTTGTCTGCCATAAACAAGCAGCTTTCAGCTGGGGTTTTCTAAGTAACAATTTCCTCTTCAATCACAGAATAGAGACGGGTGCGACACACCTGCAAGTCACGTCCAAGTCAACTGCAACCACAAGGAAACCGGGTATGGGTACAGAGCGGGTGAAGAAGCTTGAGTGAATCATTACCTGTGTCACTTTGTGCATGTGGGCGGCTATTGATCTACCACTGGTGCACCTGCTTCGGTCAAAACATATTGTCATACTTTAGTGTTCTTTGAGTAAGACAAAAAGAGAATTCGTTAAGATTTCATCATTACACTGACATTATATAAAGTCAACATCAGTGACCTATCACTTGGGAGCAAAACAATAAACCCTTTTATGGTATGATCTGAGTTTTTTTTTTTTGTAATGAAGGAATCCGACTGAAAACACATCTGCCAGTGCAGCAGCCTTGATGAGAACTTTGATAATGACTGTTGTGCTTGGGCTTGATGTATTTTATGGGCAGCCAAGGGCTGTATTCAAGGGAATGGCATGGGCATGGCAGATGATCATCTGCACTGTCATGGGCGGATTATGAACTTTTGGGCCCCTGGGCCCAGATGTATTAAGCCCCCCCCCCACTAATTGTCGTATATGTGGGAGGGGGGGTTTGGGGGTCCTCCCCCAGAAAAAAATTAATTAGTTTGATGTGATTTCCTGTATTCTGGTGCATTTTGGGGATGGTCAATACTAAATTCAATCAGATTCATAGCCTAAATCCTGATTTGTTTATATTGAGGCAATGATATCATGCAAAGGCTTGGGCTTCAGGGCCCCCTGACCCCTTGGGCCCCTGGGCCCGGTAGGCCCGTGCAGTAATCCATCCCTGCTCTCAGTGTACATAGACCTTCCTGTCAATTATTAACCATTTCGTTTTCACACCTACAGGTTCACATGAAACTCTATGGGCCTCCAGGGCTTTTAGGAAGAATTGGCAGCATTAAGTGGATTCTGGAAAAAGACTTAACTGAATGTGTAGGCTAGGTGATACATTTTCTAGGCATGCTTTCCTTATTGGTGTGTACACACACCAAACACCAATATGCTGTTTGCATGCACACCTATGTATGTACAGTTGTGCTCATAAGTTTACACACCCATGCTAAATAGGAATAAAAAAAAACATCTTTTGGAAATTGATCTTAATGCCTTAATTTAAAAAAAAAAAAAAAAAACGAGGGAAAATCCAACCTTTAAGGACACCCATTTTCTTTGTGAATGAATAATGTATATAAAATAATAAATAAATAAATGTTCTTCCTTAAAATGCAGGAGCCATAAGTATACACACCCCTTTGTTAAATTCCCATAGAGGCAGGCAGATTTTTATTTTTAAAGGCCAGTTATTTCATGGATCCAGGATATTATGTGTCCTGATAAAATTGGCCTTTGGAATTAAAAAAGCCCCACATCACATACCCTTAAGCATAGCTAAAGATTGGCATGGTTTTATTTCAGTTGGCCTAGTAGCTTGGTTTGCTTTGCATTGAGAGATGATCTTATGGAAAGTACCCTTAAAGGTTGGTGTCCTTAAAGGTTGGCTTTTTCCTTTTTTTTTTCTTTCATTAAGGCATTAATTAATTTCCAATAGATGATTTTTTTATTCCTCTTTTTAGTCAACTTTAGTATGGGTGTGTAAACTTATGAGCACAACTGTATTTGTGTGTGTGTAAACTATCTTTCATTCACACACACACACACACTGTACTCCAGTTTGGTGTAATCCTGTGATGCCTGAGATTAGGAGCATCCCACGTTTGGCAAATGTAATCGCAACTGGGGCCTTTGGTTTGACGTTAGCGCGGGGGCAGCCCGGCCTCTGCTGCGGTCCAGCCTGCTGACATTTCACCTGTATCCGCTCCTCTGCCGACTGCAGTATAATCTAATCATTATCAGTCACATGGGCCACTCTGCCAAGGCCAACCGAGAGACTGATTTCATCTGTGACGTAGGCAGAGCAGAGAGCGCACTAGCCTGGCTCCCTATCAGGCGCTTAAAATAGCTCTCCATCCTCGATGGCTACGTCACTGGACTAATTCCTGCCTCCCTCTAGCTTGTCCTCCCCCTCATCCACCCCCTGACTTTTCCTCCCATAGACTGCCGTACCTCTCTGTCTCTTTGAATATCTCTCTCTCTCCCCCTCTCTGTCTCCCACACAAGCTTGCCGGACTCACTGAACATGAGCAGGTTTAGTCCGTGCCCTGGAGCCAGTCAGACACAACATTTTGTTTCCTCTTTGCTCGATTCACAGGAGGGTTGCCCCTGCTGTTAAAAACGAGGTATCCTTTTTATCAATGCAAATGAGATCTTTAACACCTTTAGGTTTGTAACCAACCCCTGTCAAAACCAGACAAGGAGTGGGCAGAATACACTAGTCTACACTAGACCATAAGAATAGCCAATGACTAATATAACTAGACTGCATTTCCAGCGGGAACTGCAAAAGTGTGCTTGCCCTGGTCCAGTCACCAACGTGAGCAGATAGTGGCATACGTTATGCTGAACCTGGCTTGATCCAGGAATTGTAACAGTGCCTTTCAGTGTTGGAGCAGTGGCAATATCTCAAAAGCTCTAGGATAGGGCTATTCAACTATTGGCTTGCGGGTTGAATGCGGTTCGTTGGATTTTACCTTTAGGCCTGCCTTCGAATTTAGCTTCTATGACTGAGATCAAATCAATAAAATAAAATGACAGCAGTGATTGGCTGCAAAACGCGTCTTGCGCCTCTCAAACTGGGCTATTAGGTAACCTACAGAGGAATTGAAATTATGAAATATGACCAAGGCATTAAAAAGCTGCTTGTTTGTTAGGATAATTTTTCACTGATTAATTTAAGAAAATATGAGCTATGAGTGTGAATGTTATATATTCCATCCCACAAATTATGTTTTACTGGTTTATTTGACAAATAATCTATATGGATTTGCTCTATAAAGACCTTATGTCTGTTTGGGATTGTTTTGTGAGCCTGGGGTTGTTTTAAGAGCCTATTGATGTAGCCTATCTCAGATGTATCTCAGAATAAAGGAATACTTCATATTACTCTAAACCACCGTCTGTAAATCAACTGTATACTACTGTCTACATTGCACTATATTTTTTGACCTGTCTCTGTATATTTCATCATCTTTCTATACTGTGCCTCACATTGCAATACAGCTCAGATCTTTGGTTGCTATGAAGGCCAATCGTTCTAAATGGATGGTTGCTATGGCCAAAGGCCAGTTCTATCTCTGCCGTTGTCAAGCGGGCATATCGTAGAATTCTGATTAACCTTATCTTATTTGAAACATCTCTATTTTACTTAGCCCATTTCCATACAGTGGGTCCCATTAAGAAGTGGCCACTTCATTCGCGCTTACCGTGATTTACACAGCAGCATTATTAAATTAATCTGTCACCATATGCCTATGCCTACGTTTGCAAAGAAAACTTTTTAATTTGATTCACATGAAATGTTACATTTAATGTAGGCCTACATGTTGACAATGAGTAGGCTAGTTTTGGTTGTTGGTGGTGTTATTGCATCCCTTAGTTATGCCTACAATGCAAGTTTCCTCGCGATTGGAAGCTCCTGTAGACAATAGTAGACACATTTCAAAACATCGCGTTAGGAGTCCTCGCCACTTCTTTTAAGCTGTCACAGACTTAGGTGCTACTTTTAGGGCTAAAGTGTTTCGTGAATTACTGTTAGTAAAAAAAATAGCAGTCCTAAAGTTACAAGTGACGAAGTTACGAGTGCAAGCATCTCATATCAAATGACCATGGCATTACGCTGAACAATAGTGTTAATTTCGTCAGACGAGACGAGAGGAAATATGTTCGTCAACGACCTTTTTTTTCATGACTAAGACGAGACGGCAGTATTGTCCTGAAACACTGACTAAGACTATCTTAAGATGCATTATTGTTGACGAAAAAAGACGAAACTAAAATGTTTTGCATGAAATAAAAACTAAGATAAAATCTCTCTTCATTTTCATCTACAAAATGAGAAGACAGAATATCTAGCTGTTACGTTTTCAAAATATTCCGAATGAGTTCATACGCAACAGCTTTCCTGTAGGCTAGTCTACGTGCTGTTGCTGCAACCCTGTGGCTGCAACACGAAACTACATGGAACAAGAACACTGGAGATTTCTGCCAGAGTTAGCAAACTAACTACCTAAGCTTTATGCCACAATGCTACATACCCAGAAGTTGAAGCTTCTCTCATACAAATTAACATCCACCAGAATGTCCTTACGAAAATGTTCATCATGTAATGTCAACTATTTAACTAGTTAGACTGATGATGCAAAGTTTGCTATCAAGTAAGCTAATATGGAAAGTTCACTAGCAAGTTAGCTATGGCTAAGATGGAGAGTCTGTTTGGGGAATGTGTTGTGTTTGGGCGCATATCGCCATCTAGCGAGGCGGAGTAAAACATTAATACTTTGGTCTACGACAGTGTTTTTCACACTTTTTCAGTTTCAGGACCACTTAACTAACCCTAGCTAAAAAAAAAAAAAGATTAGACCTACTTCAACAGTAGCCTATAATTAGTCTACACTATAGGCCTACTCACTGAACCACCTTGCTTATTGTCTTTGCACTTTGCTTATTGTGTGGATTCATACTGTATGATTTAAACTGGCATATCTTACATAGACAGTGTTGCAGAACTGTTTTTACATACAAGTTGGTTCAATATTGCAAACAACTCATCTATATTATATTTTACCACGTCTGCTCGCGGACCACTTGGGATAGCTTGCAGACCACCAGTGATTCCCGGACCACACTTTGAGAAACACTGGTCTACGAATATGACAGTGGTCCAGTCAAATCTTTTACTGTCTATTGTCAAATCCCAGCCGAGCTATAACTGTAGCTCGACTTACCTGTGCATGTAAACATACTGACTGACAAAAAATCAGAATGAGTAATTATAACAGACGAGTAGCCCTGTGGACACACAATATTGTTGGAAAATTGAGATGTGTGAAACACTATTTGACTTAAATGGTAATCAGAAATAATTTGTTATAAAAAAAAGACTAAAATGTGTTGACTAAAACTGACTAAGACTAAGATACCTTTAGTTTTCTTTTGACTAAAACTAGACTAAAATGACGAGACTTTTAGTCGACTAAAACTTGACTAACAAAAATTATATTTGAATGACTAAATATGACAAAGACTAAAAAAGACATTTCGTCACAAGACTAAGACTAAGACTAAATTAAAAATAGGTGACAAAATTAACACTACTGAACAACATAAATCCCAATTAGCAACATAGGCCTACATCTCCTCCCTATAGCTAGCCACACAAGAAATTAATGATACTAAATCTCTGCTTAGCATGCTTCTCCGCTTAGCATTCTAATAACAGAAGGGGCACATTTATGTTGACCACTACAACATGACTCATTATGTCTGTAACGTTAACTGTATGAAACACTTACTTTCATAAAGGACGCACACCATCCAGCACATACACATGGAAACCGATATTTTAGGTTCTTGGTCACAAACTCAAAACATGTCTCTCTGAAGCCCTGTTCTAGAATCTTTGCTTTGAAGGCTGCGTTGCTATAACCTGGCAATAGCCAGATGAATTTCGCTCTGCCTAGCTCCACTCATCCATCTGGAACCGATCCATTGAAGTGTTGCTTCAGAAGGCTGGGCCTAATCAAAAAATGCTTGCATATGATTGAATAAGCCACTTGTCCGTCATCTATTGACGTGCTACTTCAACCACTCACATCGAAGCCAACCTGTGACGCTAATAACAGACTCACAGTCGCTTCTACGCTATGTCACATCTATGAAACTCCCACCCTGCGTCCTGATTGGCTAAACCATAAAGTTGGTTGGAGAAATCACTCTCAATGGAAGAGGTCCCAGATGGATGTGAGTGAAGCTAGGCGGAGCTAAGCGGAACGACATTCATCTGGCTAGGGTCAGGTTAGCGTTGCTAGGCAACATCAAATCAAAACGAAATGAGAGTCTTTCAGTATTAAATGTGTACGTGTGATTCCGAATGGATGTGTGTGGTTTGCAATTAGAATAAACAAGAAATAACATTTCCAATAATTTCCCATTATAAATTACATAATATTTGCACCTTCCTTACTTGTGAAGCTCACATAATTCTAATGATGTCACCGTATGTATGTGAAATGTAATACAACGTTGCCACCTAGCGTTCAGATGTATTTAACGTGACATTTCTTGCTTGTGTCGTCAACTATATGCTTTGAGGAAAACAATCTTTTTATCATTTTTTTTTAGCTTATGCACCCTCACATTGGAGTCCCGAGTTCAAATACAAAATTTGGTATCAATATGTGACAGTGTTCCTGAGATATGGACGACTTCCTGTTTCGGAGCTTCGCCGCCGATTTCGTTTGGCTGTGACGGGCAAAATGCTTTCGAAAATCAAAAATCCTTCTGGTAACTTTTGTGAGGCTTGGTCCAAGGATAATGTACGTCAAGTTTTGTGGTGTTCGGACCAAATTTGTGACCTGTGAAAATTTAGTTTCGCTTTCTGTTCAATCCAATATGGCGGACGAACGACACGCCCACCTGACGTCATCTTCGAGAGCAACTTACACCGGTACTGACCGGACGTTTTAAAGTTGGAACGGTGTCTCTGTCTCAAAGGGCCTAGGCGCTAAAGCTGACAAAAATTAGGGAGACGGGAAAAATAATAAAACTTAAGAAGAACAATAAGTGTGCTTTGCAAGCACACTTAATAAGTGTGCTGCTTTGCAAGCACACTTAATTAATCTTTCACCATATGCCTATGCCTACGTTTGCAAAGAAAACATTTTAATTTGATTCACATGAAACGTTACATTTAATGTACATGTTGACAATGAGTAGGCTAGTTTTGGTTGTTGGTGGTGTTATTGCATCCCTTAGTTATGCCTACAATGCAAGTTCCATAAAATTAGGATTACCCTGTGCTGTAACGTTATAGTGTGCTAACCTCCACAACCCAACAGTATTCTAACAGTACCCCATTCTAGTGTGCTAATCTCCACAACCCAATAGTATTCTAACAATACTCTATTCTAGTGTGCTAATCTCTACAACCTAATATTATTCTAACAATACTCTATTCTACAGCACTATGCATTTGTCGTGGATAAGATGAAGGGTCTGATAATGGAAGGCAGTGTTTCCCACAGAATTGAATTGTATTTGTGGTGGTAGGTGAAGGGGGGTGGGGTGGGTTCTGTGTTGGAGTCAATAAGATGAACAGCCTATAATTATACAGTTATACTTGCCTTGCACGACAAGTCCTGACTAGTAACTGTAACGTTATAGTGTGCTAACCTGCACTACCCAACAGTATTTTATTCTAGTATGCTAACCTCCACAACCCAACTGAAGGAACTGTAGGGGGCGATGTGGGTTGAGGTAGAGTGAGTGTGTGGCGAACAGGCAGAGCCTCGGTCAGCAGGCTCAATGGTATGGAGTGATGACACGGAGATGGCAGGTTTCGGTGCACAAGTGAACTTTATTTGAGTTTCAATTCATCTGTTCTTTTGTTCTTTACTTGTATGTGTGCTGCATCAAAGAGGAAACAAACAGAAAATGGAGTAATCAGTGAAATTGGGTAAATCAGTACAGATCCCAACTCACAACAATAAACTGAAATCATATGGCTATATAAGGTACAACTAAACAATACTTGACATCCCTAGTCAACCAACATCATCTAATCATCGGGACTCCAACACACCAAACCAACAAACAAAGACCTTAACTTTACACATGATGGCAGAGCTACTCTACAAACTGATAAACATCACAAAAGTCATAGTGAGGGTCATTAAAGTGATGACTTATGTTAACTTAAAGACGCACACAAAGCAGGACACACTGGATTGCTGGGTTGAGATGAACAAAAGAGTGAACTGAGGGTGAGCAAACAATTTATCCTGGTCTGAGCCCCTGCTCCGGAGCTACAGGGTTTTCCAGCAGGTAAACTGGGCGTGGTTAGGTGGCAGAGCCAAACAATCCTGCAATTTCTCCACAGCACTTTCACCTCAAGGACTTTGTGCAGATTTAAGTGTACATTCGAAAATGAGAAACAATATAATAATATATATATATATATATATATATATATATATATATATATATATATATATAAACTTAGGGAGTCTTTTCACCAACAGTATTCTAACTGTACTACATAATACTATACTACATAATCTATACTACAATAATACTCTATTGTAGTATGCTAACCACCACAACCCAACAGTATTCTAACAGTACTCTATTCTAGTGTGCTAATCTCTACAACCCAATAGTATTCTGTGTTGGAGTCAATAAGATAAATAGCCTATATTTATACAGTTATACTTGCCTTGCACTACAAGTCCATATTGACAAGTAGCTGTAATGTTATAGTGTGCTAACCTCCACAACCCAACAGCATTCTATTCTAGTATGCTAACCTCCACAACCCAACAGCATTCAAACACTTATGCTTCAAGTGGGATTTGAACTCTTCTTGATATGAGCTAATTTCCTGTATCTCTAGCGCCCCCCTAGTGGACGAAGGTCACCAAATGTATTGTGTGTCCTCAGGATGGGGTCCTAAGTCCATATACCAAGTTTGGTTTCTATATGTGAAAGCATTGCTGAGATATGACCCTACTTCCTGTAATTATAGCGCCCCCCTAGTGGGTAAAAGACTCTAAATTTATTGTGCGTCTTCAGGATGGGGTCTCAAGTCCATGTACCAAGTTTGGTTTCAATATGTGTAAGCATTGCTGAGATATGAGCCTACTTCCTGTGATTATAGCGCCACACTGTGGTCAAAATGTACCAAATTTCTTGAGCCTCCTCCTGATTGGGTCCTAAGCACATGTAGTAAGTTTAGTCTTGACACGAGAAAACCTTGTTGAGATATCACTTCACTTTCTGTTTGGCGGCTTTGACGACAATTTTAATTGGATGTTACGGGCGAACGGTTTTAGATTTGAAGACAAAAAGGGATAACTTTTTTGAGGCTTGGTCTGAAGATCATCTGCTCCAAGTTTCGTGAAAATCGGACAAACTTTGTGACCTGTGAAAACTTTTAGGTGTTTTTGATTAAATCCAATATGGCGGCCGAATCAATTACGATGACATCACAATTTGGCTTGGGTCAGCCTATGGACCTCCAACAGTACTAACAGACCCCACTAGTACATTTTAATTCCAAACACAACAGCAGCTACAGGCCAAAACACATTTTTTGTAATTGCAGCACCCCCTAGAGGTGAAAGGTCACCAAAGTTTTTGAACATCCTCCTGATGGAGATATGAGTCCCCGTACTAACTTTGGTTATGATACATGAAATGGTTGCGGAGATATGAGCTCACTTCCTGTTTGGCGGCTTTGCCACAAATTTGGATTGGCTGTTACGAGACAACGGTTTTAGTTCCGAAGACGAAAAGGGATAACTTTTGTGCGGCTTGGTCTGAAGATCGTATGTACTAAGTTTCATGAAAATCGAACAATTTATGTGAGGCGTGAAACTTTTTAAAGGTTTTTGACAAAATCCAAAATGGCGGAAAATCCATCATGGCGGAAAATGATGTCATAGGGTGCGTTGAACTTGGCTTGGTCCAAGGATTCCAACGATACCTCATATTTGACAATCGGGCCAACGGGTCAAAAGTTACTTGCATGAACGCACGTCCAACTTTGGCCTGTTGGTGGCGCTAGAGTGCTCGAGATGCCGACTTGAAACTTGGTGAAATTAATCATTGGACTGTCCCCAATCAGTGTGCCATTTTACAACTTTTCACCAGACGGTTCTATGGGCTGCCATTGACTTCCATGGTGGAATAATAATAATAGGAACGGAGTGTCTATTCGTACCCCTGGTATGAATAGCCTTGGCCACACAACTGGGCTATTCACACCCTGTTACATAACAACAAAAATGTTGCTTGCGTGCCCAAAAAACATGGCCGACATTCGTTTTTTCGTCAGCAGAAAGTGAAGAATTCTGAACGGTTTCAGCACTAATATCTGTTCAAATTAAACTTGAGATGGAAAACTTGTGTTTTATTTTCATAATCTTTGTTCAGTGAACACATACAACCGTCAGTTTGTTAGCTAACAGAAATTTCGTGAAGATGACGTTCAGGCCTATAAACTATAATTTTACCTGCAAACCTTAACTCCTTGTGGAAGCAGATAGTGCAGTGGTCACAGGCAAGGGCTGGCACGTGTGAGACCGGGGTTCGAACCCTGTGTGATGCGTTTTGGCAGAGTGAGTGTGCATGTGTACCAACGTCTCTGGAGAAAAGGCGCGCAATTTGAACAAGAAATCGGTTCTCAAACTGAAGTTTTGATTGCAACAATTAGCTAGTTCATGCACCAGGGTGTAAATAGCATGCAGTACTATAAACATCAGGGTACGTATAGCATCCACTTCTAATTGTACATTGATGCAAACAGCATACCTTATTCAGAGTGTCTATTACACAGCTGAGCACTCTGTTATGTAACAACAAAAAAACATGTTGCTTGTTTTAAAAAAAAATATATATATATATTATTACATTGTGTGATCAATATGCAAGATTAAATGCACAGGGGTGCAAATAGCATACACTGATATTTGTACCAGACAAGGTACTAATAGAACACATTGCTGTGTGCACCGGGGTACGAATAGCATACATTGATATTAGTACCAGACGGGGTACTAATAGGACACATTGCTGTGTGCACCGGGGTACGAATAGAATTCACTTCTTATTGCACCAGGGTACGAATAGCATACACTGCTAATTGTACCAGGGGTGCAAATAGCCTTACCCTAATAGGAATATAGCTGCAAGCAGCAATGAGGGGGCCAAGCAGAATAGGCCGGAGTAGCCACGGCGACAAGATAGAACTCAGCAGACACCTGTGAGCAACACTTTCAACAAGTGTCACATCAAAACATAGCTGATTTTGTAGGGCTGAAACAGGGCTGAGTATTGCCACCGCCAGCCAGCCCCCCCCCCCCCCCCCACCTAATCACCCCTGCCCGTCCCACCCCGTCCTGCCCCGCCCCGCCCCGCCCTGCCCTTGCACGCACGCACGCATTAGAATGAACTGGATGGAACATGTTGTCTTCAGTTTCACATCAAAAAACAAAAGATCTATAAAACACATCAGCAACTACAGATCAAAATGCAATATTGATAATTGCAACACCCCCTACAGGTCAAAGGTCACCAAAGTTTTTGAGCGTCCTCCTAATGAATCCATGTAGTAAGTTTGGTTATGATACATGGCAGGGTTGCTGAGATATGAGCTCACTTCCTGTTTGGCGGCTTCGCCACAAATTTCAATGTGCTGTTACAGTTGAATGCTTCTGTCAATTGTTCCAAAAAGCAATGCACTGATAAGGCATGGTCTGAAGATGGTCTCTGCCAATTTTGGTGAGGATCCGCTGAAATTTGTGACCTGCGAAAACTTGTACGTGTTTTTGATTAAATCCAATATGGCGGCCGAATCAATTACGATGACATCACAAGTTGGCTTAGGTCGGCCTAAGGATCTCCAACAGTATTACCAGACACCACTAGTGTGTTTTAATTCTAAGCACAACTGCAGCTACAGGCCAAAAGGCATGTTTCTTAATTACAGCGCTTCCTATAGGTCAAAGGTCACCAGATTTCTTGAGCCTCCCCCTGATTGGGTCCTGAGGCCATGTATTAAGTTTGGTTATGATAGATGAATGGGTTGCTGAGATATGAGCTCACTTCCTGTTTGGCGGCTTCGCCGCAAACTTCGATTGGCTGTTACGCGTGAATGGTTTTAGTTCCGAAGACAAAAAGCAATGCATTAATGAGGCATGGTCTGTAGATGATATCTGTTAAGTTTGGTGTCATTCGGACAAAATTTGTGACCTCAATGGCCACAAACTTCAATGGCGGAAGCGTAATAATAAGAAAACATAGAAACACAACACAATGGGTGCCTTCGCAGCTTCGCTGCTTGGCCCCCAAAAACATAGAAACACAATGGGTACCTTCGCAGCTTCGCTGCTTGGCCCCCAACTAGACTGCATTTCCGGCGGGAACTGCGAAAGTGTGCTTGCCTGGTCCGGTCACCAACGTGAGCAGACAGTGGCATACGCTATGCTGAACCTGGCTTGATCCAAGCATTCTAACAGTGCCTTTCAGTGTTGGAGCAGTGGCAATATCTCAAAAGCTCTAGGAGAGGGCTATTCAACTATTGGCTTGCGGGTTGAATGCGGTTTGTTGGATTTTACCTTTGGCCTGCCTTCGAATTTAGCTTCTATGACTGAGATCAAATCAATAAAATAAAATGACAGCAGTGATTGGCTGCAAAAATAAATAATGTCACACGTCTTGCGCCTCTCAAACTGGGCTATCAGGTAACCTACAGAGGAATTGAAATTATGAAATATGACCAAGGCATTAAAAAGCTGCTTGTTTGTCAGGATACTTTTTCACTGATTTATTAAAAAAAAAATATGAGCTATAAGTGTGAATGTTATATATTCCATCCCACAAATTATGTTTTACTGGTTTATTTGACAAATAATCTATATGGATTTGATCTATAAAGACCTTATGTCTGTTTAGGATTGTTTGGTGAACCTGGGGTTGTTTTGAGAGCCTATTGATGTAGCCTATCTCAGATGTATCTCAGAATAAAGGAATACTTCATATTACTCTAAACCACTGTCTGTAAATCAACTGAATACTACTGTCTACATTGCACTATATTTTTTGACCTGTCTCTGTATATTTCATCACCTTTCTATACTGTGCCTCACATTGCAACACAGCTCAGATCTTTGGTTGCTATGAAGGCCAATCGTTCTAAATGGATGGTTGCTATGGCCAAAGGCCAGTTCTATCTCTGCCGTTGTCAAGAGGGCATATCGTAGAATTCTGATAAACCTTATCTTATTTGAAACATCTCTATTTTACTTAGCCCACTTCCATACAGTGGGTCCCATTAAGAAGTGGCCACTTCATTCGCGCTTACCGTGATTCACACAGCAGCATTATTAAATTAATCTGTCACCATATGCCTATGCCTACGTTTGCAAAGAAAACTTTTTAATTTGATTCACATAAAACGTTACATTTAATGTAGGCCTACATGTTGACAATGAGTAGGCTAGTTTTGGTTGTTGGTGGTGTTATTGCATCCCTTAGTCATGCCTACAATGCAAGTTTCCTCGCGATTGGAAGCTCCTGTAGACAATAGTAGACGCATTTCAAAACATCGCGTTAGGAGTCCTCGCCACTTCTTTTAAGCTGTCAACTGTACTACGTCAGCTATAAATAGCTAATGTTCTCCTTGCTACTTCAGTTTGTAAGTCAGTCCATACTACCCCATGGAGTCCCGAGTTCATATACAAAATTTGGTATCGATAAGTGACAGTGTTCCTGAGATATGGACAACTTCCTGTTTCGGAGCTTCGCCGCCGATTTCGTTTGTCTGTGACGGGCAAACGCTTCTGAAAATCAAAAATCCTTTCTGTAACTTTTGTGAGGCTTGGTCCAAGGATCATGTACGTCAAGTTTCGTGAAGTTCGGACCAAATTTGTGACCTGTGAAACTTTAGTTTCGCTTTCTATTCAATCCAATATGGCGGAAGAATGACAAGGGTCAGTGACATCATTTTGAATTTCCACACTACACCGGTTCCGGCCGGACGTTCCAGAGTTGGACCGGTGGCGATATCTCAAAAGGTCTCAGAGCAGGAGCTGGACAAAAATCGGGCTTACAGGAATAATAAGAAAACTTTAGAAGAACAATAAGTGTGCTGCTTTGCAGGCACACTTAATAATGCTGGGGGTAGAGGATGAGGTATAAGTATAAAATATCCTATGCTCAGCTGTGTGGAATGGATCTGCCCCTGACTAATGCTGGATCCCTTCCACAGCGTTACCATCTGTGGGATAACAGGTGCTGTTAGGTCTTAATTTGGGCCTATGGCAATGATTTTCTTTCAGGTCAAACTTAATGAAGAGTTAATAAGTCATGCTCCCAAGAATTGCATTTCACAGTAAGTCTATGTTTAGTCAAGGCAGTGTAGGAACTCTGTTTCTGTTATTTGATATGGACCGAAGATCAGCTGTCATTTCACAGGTAATTACTCAGACGTGCTTATTTTTGCTCTCCAGTTGACATACTGGCTGCTAACTTCATAAAGTACGTGTTCATACACCTAATATTAGTTCTGCAGTTATTAAAATAGTTTACAGTCTTCATACGTCTGCAATAGTCCAAAGAGGTCATCATCACGTCATCATATGTCAATTACACGATAACCAACAAAAATATGGACATCTACCAATATAGGCTACCGAATATGAATTTCCTTAGTATTCAAAAGACAACAGTCCAGACTATCTGTTGTTCGAACTAAAATATCAATTGTGTAACACACCAATGATAACAGCTTTTGAATCATTTAGACTACTGGAATAACATCTTTTTATCATACCTGGGAAAATCTTGGGCTTCTATTTGAAGCCAGTACTGGTATAAACTGTCTTTTCCGAAGTGCACATGGTGTACCTGATCTGTGTCAACATTCTGGACATACCTTTGCAAGTCTCACTCGGCCAAAGAGGGCAAAACAGAGGGGAGCCATTTTAAACAAATCCAACAACAAACTTTGGATGACATTTAGTCTTTTTTCAGTGTATAATCTTTAGATCCGGTGGCCCCAAGTTCAGTCGTTTTAGACATTGGGTCATATATGTAAGAGCGACAGTCAAGAGTGACATGATCGTAGGGGGATCACCCTCCCTGTCATTGCAGTGAGTGGAAAGTTGGTGGGTGGTCGGGAGTGAGGTGGCGCGTGCGTGGGGGGGGGGGGGGGGGGGGCACCATTGGTGACGCATGTAGTAGTGAGCAAGAGAGGGCTACTCAGAGCAGGGTCGGTTTTCACCGTGAATCCTTTGGAACGTTCCCTCTCCCCTGGGGGTTGTCGGGGGGGTATAATTCACTGGGAATGGCTGATCGAGGGGTTGCACAAGCCCAGGCCGAAATCCACTGGTGGTACCACAGGCTGAGACTGGTACATCATCACCACAGAGACTGGTGCGATCAGTTGAAACCTTGCAAACCTGTCATCGAGTTTGTTTTTGTCATTGAGTTTGTTTTTGTCATTCAACACCCAGCCCACCCCATCCCTCGCATCAGGCTTACTGAATGAAAAAAGAGAGAAGAGGATCTCAATGAAAAACAAGATGAGATGCATTCCAGTAAGCATGATTGCAGCCGCATGACAAGGTTTTGATCGACCTGTGCCAGTGTCGCCGCAGCCCTATGAGGTGGGGAGGGCAATTGTGGGCAGGCGTGCGCGGCGGCTGAGCTGGAATCTGCCCTCTGCCCTGCCAGCCCGGGAGGAAGCGTGTAAAGCAAGCTATGTGAGCCTTGGTTGTTCTTGATGGAAACTAGCCTGATGGCATATTTTCCAAGTGCTTCAGCGCAGAGACATGCGATTAGGAAACTGCTGAGATGCGAGCGTGCACGCACACACACACACACACACACACACACACACACACACACTGCAGCGAGAGAGGCAGTCCAAGCTATCCTTGGTCATGTTAAAATAAGACTGTCATGTGTAGACTCTTTCCAACATGTTCCACTGGGAACATACACCGAGAAATACTCCAAGGTCATCTGAAACTCATGACAAAGCCTATATTACCACGCCACCTTTGTGATCTCTTAAAGCATAAACTACAGTGTACAGACAGATCTCTGCAACCAACCATCATACTAAAGCAGACGAAAGTAAAGTGTCAATGATTTCTTCCCTCATGTCTATAATTGGTTTCCTAACCCATCCCACATTCATCCTACATTTGGCAGGAAGTTGCTTTTAGAAGTAAAAAAAAAATCTGCAAGTGTTTCTATACAGAGATACTATCATTGATGCTCTTGCCTAAACTTGAAGAGCTATTTGAACAAACCAGGTGTCTTCACCAACACTTGTATTATTGAGTGTTCTTAAGTGGTTTAAGACTTGAAAACCAAGAAGCTTGGCAGATCTAAAACGCTGTGCCTCCCTGTGAGTTTTGATATTGCAAAAGTACTCAGTGTTAAAGTGTAGTATATGCTTCTTGTAATGTTCTAAAGAAGAGATTTCCAAATAAGTATACATACGTTTTTTTTGAGAAAGCATGGTAAGATTCAGAGCCTTAGGTTTCACCATCAGTAATTCCACACACTGAATGGCACAAAGCAGCCACTCACTGTTCTAGCTAATTGTAGACAATAGCCCTCTTTCAGGAAATTTTTTAGTTTTAAAAAAATCAGGCAGGAATTTTGAGGGTGTCTTTTTTCCCCCCTCCTTTCTTAATCAGCATCACAAAGACAGCACAGAAAATGGTATGTCATTCCAGTGGCTCACTGCCGGTCTCTGACACCACAGGCCACAGAGAGTGTGGAGAGACAGAAAGAGAAAGAGAGAGAGAAAGAAAGATAGAGAGAGAGAGAGAGCTGTTGTGCAACTGTGTCATGGCATGAAGTTAACTCGGCTGAGTATCCCCTCTAACCCCGACCCCCACCACCCACGCCCCATGCCACCCACGGCCTCCTGTTCCCTCCCTGGCCTCTTCCCACCTCCTCACCCGCCCGGAATGTGGCACTCCGCTCTTTGGAATGCGAAGACGGACCACAAACTTCATTGTTAAGTGTCTACACATGAGCAGAGGAGGATATTTTACATTTTGGGTCTGTCCAGAAAAGCAGCCCAGTCTGAGGCAGCAACAGGGGAGGTGATTTGTACCAATTACCAAATAGATATGGCATGACACACACACAGACACACAGTTTGTGTGCACTGCACAACATGGTGCGTATGTGTGGGGTCGGGGGTGATTCCAAAATTCCATGTAAGGTGTAAGGTGAGCCTGGAATATTGTGGCCATGTTGGAAATTATAAGAACAAGATATGTTTAAAGTAGAGATTGTGAGTATCACAACAGAAAGTAATACAGTCTGTCCCCGGCTTTCAGTTGAAGCAGGACCGGCACAATGAAGAATGCCATTTAAAACCCGGCAGGGGTGCGTGCAAGACCAACACTTGTGATTACCTGAAGAGCAATTCGGTGTAATTTACTCGGAGAGCAAAGCTGATTATCCTCCCCTTCTGCCGAGGAGGAGAGTAAGTGTGTGAGTGCGAGTGTGTGTGTGTGTGCGCATGGATTTGCCATTTTCTCAGAAAATCTCCCACACATCTATTTGTGGAGTCGTACCTGGCTGGCTGGCTGGCTGGCTGGCTTTTGTGTGTGTGTGTGTGTATTGGAGCCGTTTGCGAGGAGGATGACACACACAAATGGGGTTGGGAGGCGTAGGCTGCGGTGTCAAGGCCCAACTCCCACTCGCAGCCTAGATGCAGTATCTAACAGCTGACTGAGAATCTGCAGCCTCCATCCCTCTCTCTCTCCCCTCACACGCAGGAACCCAAAAGGTCAGCACTTCAATCAGCTGGCCCTGTGCCACTCTCCACACCAGTGGCTCCTCCACTTCAGCCTGCACTTCGGGATGCACTTGGCAAGCTTCAGGCGGGGGGGGGGGTCGGTTGGGGGTTTCAATTGCACATTTGTAAACCGCTATGTGAAGATAAAACATTTTGCTGCACTTGATCAGCCTTAGCTGGAGGATGGTGGGGGTTTAAATTGCACATTTATATTATGTGAGAGGGAGCCATTTTGGGGTGTGCTGCCCAGTTTGACAAGTGGACAAATTTTGTGGCCCCTGAAAATCACCTTTCACCTACATGCTAATTCTCTGTTCTTGAGGTGTCTGGTTGTCCAAGCAGTCCAGATTGGAATGGAGGAGCTGGTTACACATCCAGTTACATATCCACAAGGGATGACACGCCGTGACAGCAGGTGAAATATAGCATTTCATGCAAAACATAAATACAAGCATGCGTCACCAGCTACTTGGAGGACCGCGGCGCCGCGTCAGGCTGCCCACAGCTCCTCGCAGCTCACCCACCTGACTGGTTGAGCGAACGCTGATGCTGTGTGTCGCACGTAAAAAGGGTTTTATGAGGCATATCTCGTCTCCCCCTCCCACCGCACACACACACACACACACGCATGCTTATGCCATGTACCTGCATACGTAACACGCCTTGGCAGTGCAGTGAAATGGATCAAAAACCACACAGCCGCGTCGCGTCAGGTACCCACACAATCTGACATCTCACAAGTTGCCATCATTCAGTTCGACTGTGTGTAAATAATGCCAACATGCACCATGACTCACTTTCTGCCCAATTAGATAATAATACATTTAGTTTGTACAGTTTTCTAAGAAACTGAATGTTTGGGCCTTCTGTATTCTCCAGATTTGTTCATGTTTCATAACTTGTTGAAAAGCTACAGCTGCTCACCTGCAGAGCAAACTGCATGCCGAAGAAGACACTTACGTAAGGAAGTGTTTGAGTAAAGTTGAGTAAAAATGTCACGTAGCACTAAACTGAAAATGTACAGTACCCTGGTGGTGAGACGGCCGTTGTTGAGTGTCAGCTGAGGTTTATGACTACCTCTTTTCGGTAAAGACAACTGGAACAGGTCAGAGCATGCTTCACAGAGAGAGAGAGAGAGAGAGAGAGAATTCTCATGCTCTCGCAACCAACCACCCAAGTCAGCACATGACCATGCCTCTGAATGCAGCCCTGCAGGTCACACAATCACTGTTTACTAGACGTAGGCCTTTGGCCTAAAGAGACAGACAGACAGACACATACTCAAAGTCTGCAAAGGGCCAGTTTTCCTGGCAAGACCTCGTCAAAGTGAACTCCCAATGATGAGTCACAGTGCAAACAAACTCACACCTAACTACTGCAAGCCATCCTCTCCAGCCCCTGGTCTTCTTCAGGGCAAAGTAGGCTACTTTGCCCTGAAGAAGACCATGTTCGGTCGAAACATGTTGGCTCAATATTTTAAATGACCTAAGCCAGATTCAATAAAGGCTTTTTAAAGAATTCCTTCTCCTCATATATTTGAGTGCCTGGGACCTACTATTGCTTTAGCTGTATTAGGTTATTGAAGCTACACTATGAAGACAAAATACAACTAACTAAATAACTGGTTGACACAGGCAGTAGTGGAGGGACTGGTTGACACAGGCAGTAGTGGAGGGACGTTTAAAAAGACTCTACTGCCCTCTTTTGGAAGAAAACTGTATTGCAACAAGCAATCCAATTTGAGTCAAATTTTCACTTGATCATGACCTAGTTTATACGGTCTATGATCATGACATGTCAGACTTCTAATGAAAGACTGTATGTGTCCTAAGCTGTAGGTGGAGTAAATCACAAGCCACTTGTATTCAAATCAGTAGCAGGGAGAGTTTGGTTGAAAACTAGCAATCTTAGAAAACCCAACACAAATGATTGAAGGCGCACTAACAACTCATGTCTTTAGGTGATGTAGTAATCGATGTGGCGAAGGAACTTTACGAGGAAAATGGACCTGAGGTAACAGCACTAGTTGGTAGTTCAAATTAACTTGGTTACCAGAACTAGTTGCTTGTAAATGAAGCACACATGCACCATGACTCACTTTCTGGCCAGACCCGAATAGATCTTGGGTAATCTCCAGCTTTCCCCCCCCCAATGTTGAAACTTGAATTGTTGAAAAACTACAGCTGCTCAGGTGCACAGAGCAAACAGCACGGCTTATGACATAACACTTACATAAGAATGTGTTTGTGTTATGCAGGAATGTCTAGTGTTATATAACACTAGACTGAAATATGTATAGTGGAACGACTGGTATTCAGCCACTTACAGTGGATTTCCTTAAAAAGCAATTATACTGACAATTATTCGGTCTTATCATTGTATTATATACACACACATGTTGCTTCCAAAAATGCTAATAATTTCTAACCAGTTTTCAGCCAGGTGCAGAGAAAATTGGGTAATACTTTACTTGACAGTATCGACATAAGAGTGACATGAAACCTAACCCTAAACCTAACCTCTAACCCTAACCATAACTATAAACCTAACCCTCCCCATATCACTTAATAATAGAAGCGTTGTCAAACTTTTGACTTATTTATGACACGTTCATGACGGTGTCATGTCAAGTAAAGTGTAACCGGAAATTGAAGTTAACGGCACCATACAACAAGTTAAGACAACTTTCGAGTCTGACTTGGTGTGTGATTGACAAAGGTTGGCCAAATTAACAGTTCTAGAAGTTTTTTTATTTTATTTTTTGTCTTAAATGTGGCACGCCAGCTCGCCAACAGGAAAATGTATGTCCTTCACATGACAAATTGTTGCATATGGTTTCTGTGAGCATAATATGAGAAGCCATGGAAGAATTGTGTATTACTCTGAAGCCAGCAGGGTGAAGCGTGCAGTTAAAACATTACAATTGAGTGAATAATTCCAAATAAATTTATTGGTAAATTCATTGACTGTACAAAACAGGCCTGGTGGCTTGTCGTTACGGACTGGACAGGACTTGGGAAAACAAGAGAGGAGCAGGTGGTTTTCTTTTTAACCTTAACATCAACACATCATCCTGGAGAGAGAGAGGGAAAAAAACAGAGGGGAATTTCATTAGTATACATACATACTCCAATGGTGACACTTTTCAAATGAAACCAAACCAAAAGATGACAGCAAGGTCTGTGAAAATCAGGCAACTGTTGTAGTCCTTACCACAGGCTGAATAAGTGCTTCACTCCAGGGCCTTGACAATGGCTTCATTGGCCTCTACAGCGATCTGGATCTCTGCACGGGCAGCCTCGTCTGAAACACCGAGTAGATCAGCCTGGGCCTTCTCCAAGTTAGCTTTAGCAGACTGCAAGAGGAGGCAAGGAACAGACTAAGGAACAACCCTTGGCATTATGACAGGTGTGGCATGCAGCCGACACCTACTGTACTCAAATAAACCACTGGGGGGGGGGGGGGGGGGAGCTGCCATCTTTGCCCATATAAGGAGATCTGGGTACTTGTGATTTGTCCTATGGGAAAATAGCATGGGGATATTGAATAAATCACACCGGTTTAACTCACAAAGTGACAAATAAGTCTGAAATGCAGACGTTTTGCCCAACACACTTTTGTCACCTGACTGAGTGGGTTTGGTGATCACGCTTAACACTTTAGACATTGAGTGCACCTGCTTTTTAAAAAGGCGGAACATTTTCACCAAAAACCGTGTGCTGTATCGTGTAGCCATTCTGCGCCTTAAATAGCAAACTCCAAGTCATGGTAGGGTAAGTTAAGCTATAAGCACATAGCCAATTAAACATGACCAAGGAAAAAGTGAATGGGACAACACAATGCCACGGTAACGTTATGCTATGAATTAAGAATGCTCAGCTCAGCCAGGTTTGTTTCTGCAGTCAGGATGTAGGCCTATGAATGTGAACAAATTATGCCCTTCTCCAGTAGCAATAGGCCACTTTAAAATGCACCAGAATAAAGCCATCACATCTACCCCCCCAGCACCCCCACTATGAGCACCCCCAGGTGAAAATCCAGCATCCTTGGTTAAAAGTTACACTTAAAAAGGTTTTGCCTATATTTTTGTAATATAATAAACACGTTCACACTTTTTTGAAACTATTTCAGCTTGTGTTATATTTGAACACACTTTTAAAAATACGGCGATAATACCGAAAACCGTGATAATTTTGGTCACTATAACCGTGAGGTTAAATTTTCATACCATTACATCCCTACCCACAACAAATGAATCACATTCTGCATTCAACCCTTCACATAAACATGGGAATTCCTTCAAAGTCACACCATTTCTGTGGCACTTCTAAAACAATATATTTTTGTTGTTGTTGATACTGCATATGCAAAACAAGTCATATGAATGACAAGTGTCTGTCAATGTTTTCTTGACACTTGTACAGAGTAAGGCTGGACTACCTTCATTTGCTCCATTATGACAGGTGGGTCTACCGATAGACTCAAGGGAATACTCTGTCTCCATACTCCTGAAATACCAAATCTAATCAGTGGCTTATATTAAAACATTGATTTGAAGAGAATGACATAGTGGGGCCCTCTCCAAGACCCAAACAAATTAATATGGCCTTTCTCCGCAAAAGACACTTGTTACAGTGGCGATTACAAAGTATAAATGCCAAACATTACTGAGAGTTAAAGGTCTCTCAGTGGGGATTTGACACCTCTGTTCCAATTCAACAGTGACTGACCTTTCCATACCCATTAACAGTGGGAGCCCATGAGTACTGTTATCAGTGCGAGGAAGAAGAAAAAAAAGGTCATCCACCTTAGAGAGGCCAACCTGGAGTTCCGAATGTTTTGCCCACCTGTGCCTACCACTGTGCCTAGCACAAAGCCTCTTTTACGTTGTTCTCTGTTAACATGTTAACATAGACAGTATGCAACTTCTGTACTAAAAACATGCCCAGATGCTATTTTACAAGTCCATTTAACCTATTATTAGCTGGGGAATAAAACAGAACATTTTAGCAGATATCTAACACCGGTCATGGTTATCAGCTATATGACTAATTTGATTTAATTGATTGGTTTGCGTCAGTTTGTATTTGCATCACAGTCTTTGTTTAGACTCGCCTGTTTTTAGTGGTCATTTCAAATTCCGAGATTTACATATGGATTTACATATACACATTTTAGGTCATCTTTAGTAAGTGTCTTGACATCTGGATGAGCTTTTGTCAACTATAGTAAGAGGAAAGAAAATATGCATGCATATTTTTATCAGACATGCAGAAATCGTGATTTATTAATCGATATTGGTTGAAGCCAATATTGAATGTAATCGGAAAGACTAATTTTCTAACCTAGTTAGGCAAACTGAATGAGTTGTCATATTGTAAACATCTCTGACTTATGATTTAATTGTAAATTTCCACACAGCACTCTGTCCCTTCACTTGACATTCTCTTTATTTTTAAATCAAGATAACTGTTCTCTATTCCCAGAGTTGTATGCCCACACTGCCGCTGATGGAACTTACATTTGATATACATGTATAAAACACTTAGCATATCTTGAAGAGGAGTTCTGAAGAATAAGCATGTCATCTTAGGGCTTCTCTCAGAAGTAACATACTAAATCACCCCTACAAACACACAGATTTCTTTCAAAATGTTTAGATAATGTTCTAATAACACTTATTTGAAATAATTCCAATTTGAGGAATTTGATTATCTGATTGGCTACACGCTCTCCCCTCAGTTTGTTTGTCTTTCTTTGTCCGCATGAATCCTATCACTTGCTGAAGAAACACTCAAGACTAAATCAGCCATAAAGGCTGGAGAAATATAGAATATAGCCCTTACTAATCAACCATGACAAAAGACAAACCAGGTCACTGGAAAGCAGTGTTTTTCAAACATAGTTTTAGAGAACATTTGATCTGCGATAGGGTCGTATTTTGAAATAAATAAAGCTAACTTTCTTGATTCCCTGAATTTGTCTGGTCATCTGTACATCAAGATGGACTTTTTCCTAGCCAATGCCACAAGACAGAGGTTGTGCAATTGCAATTTGAAATGTGTAGAACAACTTATAAAGCTCAGACATGCACATACACAAATTACAGACACGGGCACTGAGACACATTTTGTGGTTGTCTAAAGGAACTAAAAAAAATAAAACTTTACTCAATCAGCTTAATTGTTACTTATGTCAATGTGATATTTTACTAATGACACTGCAATGGCACCTAAAAACCTTCAATCAGGCATATGTACCTAAAAATTATTATTTCAATTGAACTACTGCACTAAAACGCAGGTCAATGTACAGGATTAGGCATGACAAATGTACTTACAGGGAGATCGAGACTGTCCAGAGTCACTGCCTCCTCAGCAAGGAGCTGCACGGAGGAGTCCGCATTCACCGTGACCGAGCCACTGCTCACTGGTCATGGAAGGGAAAAAAACAAAAACACTAAACATATAGTCATCATGACCTAAGCGCGATACGGATGGAATAGTTTGTCTTTGGTGCAAAGATTTAGAAGACTTTAGAACAAACAAAATCCATCTGAATAGATACCAAACGCTCAAGGTGGTTTAGAACTAGGCTACTGATTCAAGGGCTGATATGTTGGCCTAGTTTTTAGGTCCACAACATACAATTGTTTCCAGTCACCTGGGGTACCTGTTGCTTGGGCATGCAAGATTTGCAAGGTTGCTACCTACTGGCTTACACATGTCTGAATAAAGACCAGTAAAGAGTACACTTCCTGCAGACGGAGTTTACCTTTTGGAAGAGCTATTCCTATGAAGAATCAGCACTATAAAACTATTTATATTAAATGTACAATTAGGCAAAATAGTATAATAGTGACGTGAAATGATCTAAAGACTTAGAATTGTTAATCACAATAATTGACAGCCCTGCTATTCTAATAAACTACCAAACGGTATGATAAAACAGTAAAACATATCAGGTAAACAGCAAAGACCCTTTCAGTTCTGAGTGTCATCTCCCACCATATATGGATTAATACCAAAGCTGTGTGCATATCATGTCCACATATAAGCAATGTTGTTATTTAAAATTATCCTCTTTTAAGGAGCCTATTTTCTAATAGGTTACAATGAATCTAAGCAGGTGCACAGCACCGAAATAGGGGAAATTAATATTTGAATATGCTGCAAAAAGCACTGTTGTCCAGAGTTTCCATGATGTACACCGCTACTCAGAATGTCCAACCCTTGTCTCTGCCCTGCCACACAAGAGAGAATTCTCTAAAATCCAGTATTCCAAGCCTGGGAAAAGGACATATCACATGAAGAACATATCAATTATATGACTTCAAATTAACTGGGGAACAGGGAATGCTGCCATGCCAGACAAGATACTGTAGGCCTATGTGGCTCAGACTGACCCTTGCAAATATAACTCCTTGTTTTTTTCAAGACTGACTGACCCCTACAGAATAACACAGACAGACGTAAAGGTTGCAGTTTGTCATACCATTGTTTCTTTACATGTAACAAATTGGGTTGCTGTCTGACTACCCCTCCACAAAAGAGCACAGTGGAACACACTGCCAGTTCCTACAAGGGCAGGGACATCCCTCTCCATTTTCAAAAAAACTCCTGAAGACCCAGCTCTTTAGAGAACATCTCCTCTTATAGCACCACTTACAACAAGTCTTGCTGATCCTAGCACTTACCAGCCGTCTTGAACTGACACTCAACTGTTTAAAAACAGCACTCACTGATGCACTTATTCTTACTGTACTCGACCGTTTTTAAATTGTCCTAAACTTGTTGAGAGAATTGCTTTAAAACTTAACTGTTACCATGGTGTTAGTCGCTTTGGTTAAAAATGCATCAGCCAAATGTAATGTAACGTAAAAAGATCCGGGCTAAAATTGAAGCTGCTGGAATCAAAGATGTGTGAAGGATATCTCACCGAAGTACTTTGCGGATGAACCATCATCACTATAGATGGTGACAACTCCAGGCCTCAGAACCTGTAGGGTCGGAACATGAGCTGGAAGGATGCCGAAAGCGCCTGTCAGTGTTGGTACATCGACCTGCTTCACGCTGGCATTTTGGAAGAACACCTACAATTATACACAATAAAAAAAAAAAGTATGACAGGTGAATTTGTAGTTTCTGAACAACCCTTCTGCTGCGACTGTTGCGGATTAGCAACTACTCACAGTCGTTGGTAACGTTAGACTAACATTCATTTAGTGAATACCTCAGTAAAAGCTTAACATGGCTTTGAGGACACATGAGAATTATTCTAGTTTAACACCGACTGACGTGATTCATTTAATCAACAACTCGGGCCAAAATGCTTAAACAGTTCAAGGTGAAAGGCTATCCATTCAGGGGAAGTTAGCAAGTCGGCTAATAGTGGCTAGCAAGTCGGCTAATAGTGGCTAACCAGCCAGCAACATTGCCTGGTTGTTGAATTAACTGGTGGCTAGCATAACGGAGATAACGTCAGATCCAATTGGTTGGGGCCGATCAAAGGAGAATACAATATTTACTACCATTGCAAAGTATATTCGAGCAAACAATTTAGCAGCTAATTTGGGTTAGCGAACTGGTTGACGGCAGCGTTGCAGTCGAATACACACTACCTGACTATCCGTCTCTGGTTGACATTAGCTTCCATTAGGCTAGCTTTAGCATAAATGAAATGGACCACAGGAACATGGCGTTCTGTAACTTCATAAGCTTAAGTCTTAAAGCTGAATGAGTTACACAATTGACACGTTCACAGCATGCACACATTACGTATACTTTACTGCTCCTTCTCGTCTGACTACGTTATTGTGCAATGCTCGAACATGAAATTACGATCACAGGGAAGGCCAACCCCTCAGCAATTGAGCTATCAGTCTTGAAACCAACATGGGCTAACTTTACCTGGGTCGGCGAGGCGAATGTGAAGGACATCTGCGGTGCACCACCGGGTGCATCTGCATAGAAACGCACTTGTCTCAAAGCAGGGACCGCACGACGGAACAAAAACCTTGCTGCCATCATTTTACCTAATTTTTAGGTAGTTCTGATATAAACTCAACCGAGAGAGAGGCCAAGGTTCTCCCCAAATGCAAGCGTGATCCCAGTCAGCGTCTGAGCTTCATACAAGGGCACTGTACAGTTACCCATAAGGCCATATCGAGTGTAACAGCATTCTGGGAAATTAAGTTTGCTGAGTTCTGCATCGTGATAGGCCTACCCCCGCCCCAATGAAATGACAGGAAATTAACTTATAAGCGAAAATATTTGGTTCAGCCTGTCTATGTTTTCGTAAGAAATTATTCGTGACTTCACATCAAAAGACCACTGTTGATTGAATAAATCTTTTTTTTATATCGCCTAACTTACTATAATAAATTACACATGCATAAACATTGGAATGCTAGCTTCTGCCAGCAGATGGCGGCCTTACAACTTGAACTTACAACATAAACAGCAAGGAAGACTGATGCTACTCAACATTTTAGCAGAGCCTTATGTCTTATTAGACATTCTCTGATTTCAATATCCTCCAATAAGAGATCATTGGAAATTGTTTATATTATTTCCTGACAGCAGGGGTTTGTTTTGAGCAATGTGTCAACAAAGCTATGACAAACATCGTTACAGGCCTTTTTAGATATGGATTGAACGCTCTGAATCTAAATCAGTTCGGGGTATACCCCACAGTTTAATCAAAAGCCATGTAGACATGGGGGCCAATCCTTTCGCGCATCCTCTTGCAGGGTACCTCCTCATCTTCCAGCTTACGTCACGTAGTCTTTTTCTGACTGGGTGTTGAGAAGGTGGGTGTGTCTTAAACCTCAGGGTTTCATTCATAAATAGTTTTAGCTTTTAAATCAAAATTAAGGTGTTCGGCGAAGGTTTGGTGCTATTGGCTTTTGACTAGACATTACTACATCCACATGAATTATAATTAGGTGAGTTACCTTTCTTCTGCTATTCTAAACTGAGATACATTGGCGATCGATAATAACCTTACTATTGTATTGTTGTATTTGATTGAGTATGCATGGGCTAGGGCAAAGAATTCGATGTATCTTTCTTTAGCCTACTTGACAATCATGTCTAAAGAAAGGGAATTTCCGAAGAGTAGCCTAGGCTAGGTGTTGCATGCATTGTTAGCTGGCTACAGCTGTATAGACTCAAGCTTTAGATGGGGAATCATCAAATTCAAGGTAGGCTAGCCTATAGTCGACACGAAACGCTCATCTATGTTGTAATTCTCATTCCATGTCTTTGACACATTCTTCAGTATAATATTAGCCAGTCATTTCTACCATTGACAGGAAATCAGCGATTAAACGTGTCCGTTCGTCATCCCCTTCCATGTCAAATGCATTAAGTGAATGCATTATATTTTTGCACATTTTATGCATGTATTTGTACACGCACGTTGAATAGAATTTACACATAGTCTACTTATATAACATTTAATTAAGTAGGCCTAATCATGGTATGCAAAGAGCCTATTACATTATTCAGTGGGTGCAATTGATGAACATGATAACTATATGGAGTGTGATAGTCCAACCATCGGGAGACCCAGTGAAGAGGCAGAAGATGGTCATTATGTGATGTACAGTAGGATATATAGAATTCCATACAGTAGCAAGTCTTTGAACAAAATTGGGGGGTTCCTTTTGTGTCATGCTGTTAGTAATCATTGTAATGCAATCACAGCAACAAAAATGGCCTGACAGTGAGATTTCACATGCATTTGTAAACATGACACTCTAATACTCTAATATCTGAACTATAATATATGATCATTTGTAATTCTGACCTTGATCACAAAACTTATAGCCTGCGTTTTTTCAGGGAGTGATGTAACAGGACTTTATTACAATTGTAATAATAATAATAATAATAATAATAATAATAATAAAAACCAATTTCATGCCATAACATTTATTTAGTTGTTCTTGTGTTGATCTATCTATACACTTTTTTCTCTTTTAAAATGATGTGAACTCTGTTTAGGATGATTAGGCTCTGATAGTCATTATGTGAAGCTTGTGAGCAGTGAACTTGCTGTGTGACACTCCAAGCGTTTGCTCTGCAGACACCGCAGCCATTAGGAAGCCAGAGAACCAGGTGGGTGGGCAAAGGCAAGCTTAGAATGCAGAGAGAGCCAAGGCTGAACAGGCTTATCGCAGGGAGACACACCGAACACTGCTAGGCTTCCACTGAAAAACACAGAGAGAGAGAGAGAGAGAGAGAGAGAGAGAGAGAGAGGTGGAAAGAGAGCAGAGTGAAGTGACACTGCTAGTGGAAAGCTCATTCTGTATTTTACCTTTTTCTTGCTGTTTGATGGGGAACCGCTGAGGAGGTGAGTGTTTGCACAGTGTGGGAAGAAGCTGCAGCATTAATGGCTATTATCTAGCAGACGGACCACATACCGCTGGGCCTCAGCTGCTGCTAAAGGTGGAGTCATCACTTTATAATGGAATCGCAGTGTGATATTCTGCACTCAGGGACAGAAAGAGAGCTGGGAGAGAGAGGGTGAGCGAGTTCAGAGATTTGATGACTTGAGATTTGTGATTTATGGCAAGGAAGCGTGAGTGACTGTCTGGCACCTTGTGTTCTCTCACCTTCAGATTTTAGAAGCACTGATCTCTTCTGAGTGATGTTTGTTTTTCACTGCAAGCTGTACTAGCAGATGTCAGAGGCATTTCTACAATACATATATCAAGGAGGGAAATGATGCAGAATTGCATTTAACACACTAACTTTTTAGTTAGTTTGGTAACAGAATTGTCCCTTTTCATGTTGTCAGTTCTAGTGAAAAAAAAACATGTTTTTAAGCAAACATGACACTGTCGGATCACAGATATTTTCAAACCCCTAGGGATAGAGAGAGAGAGAGATGGTTAACTGGAATCAAAATTGCTATAGTGCCATACGGACTGCACGACTTCCTGTGATCATTTCCTCAGGGGGAGAGGACATCGCTCGCGTGGACCATGAGCAATGAGTCTACCGTCTGGAAAAACCTAACTGAAAACCCCACAGTAAGTACACACAGAGCTCTCATCCTTCCTGTTCTGCTAGCGGATCTAACTTCATTCAAAGACGACCCGCGCTAATAGAGGACATCCTGCTCTGTGTTTCCAGTAATTAAATCCGTGATTTCATCTGAAGCTTGTGTACCTTTGAGGAAACTTTGTTGCAGACATCATCAGCTGAAGGAACGGAAATAGAGACGTGGTTATAATCACATATTGTGGTCATTCTGAAACTCACAGGTCCTGTTTTTGCCAAGTTTTTTTTTTTATTTAATCAGGTGATCCTTGCAGTTGGGAAATGTGCTGCAATTGTGTTTGAAGACAGACTTTTTAAAATGTGAATATCAAATGTTGCAAATCTAAATGTTACAAATCTATTTGGGAGCTTCTTTTTATTGTATCTTTTAGTGAAAAATACAGCGAGGATAGCTTGAGTTGAGAGTTATTTATTGATTTAAAGGTGTTATTGATATGGAAATGTGTTTTATTGATAATTCAACAGGTATTGAAACAATGTAAACTTCTCAGACGACATTTTTGTGTTTGTTAGCTCTCAACATGGAATCTACACTATTGCATACAGATATGCTTAGCCAAATAACCAATGCAGCTCAAGTAACCAAAGCAGGAAATGCCTAGGGAAATGTCTCAGTTTCAGCACATTTCAGGCTTATCTTACAGAAATATTTTCTTTGGTTTGTCTTTTTTTGTTTTACTGCACACATACTATAGTCTATACATTTTATACATTCATGAGGTGCACAGTGAACATTTTAATCAAGTGCAGAGCCTGGAGAGGCTATCCCAAGTCTTTGATGTCTATTAGGGAGAAACCTTTCTTTCTCTCTCCCTCTCCCCCTCCTACTCTCTATCTCTCTCTCTCTCTCTCTTTATCCTTGTGTCAGGAGCTCACGTCTCCGCCTCTGCCCCAAGCCCTGCAACTCTTTGGATCTTTGAATACACCACTTAATGTCTCAACTCTAGAACAAAGAGCACACCTGCGTTCTTTCTCCCCAAGGCCCCTCAGCAAGCTCAGTCTACAGACACAAGGGCCTCCCCTGACCCCAATCAGTCAGGTGGCACAGATGTCTTAGCAACACCATATTCAAGCCATAATGCTCAAAGGGGTGATTCTCGGGATGTCTGTAATTTTACAGAAAGGATTAGGCCCTGATGTGGCCCAGTGTCTGTCCACTGTCAGGATAAATCTTGGTTGCCATTAAGTGATGAAGCCATTTATTTACCCCTGACCTCAGAATTGTTTGTGCAGGACTTTCCATTGGAAACGGGGAAACAGGATGGCTACGTCCTCCTGTTGGTCCTTCTCTCCATCTTCCTTGGGGGGACATTGGTCCTGTTGTCCGTGCTATTGATCGTCTGTCGCCACTGCTGTGATGAAGACCGACGCCACGCACGGTGAGATCAAATACACACTCCCACTCTCCTTATTTGATGTCATGTAGAGAATATGAACGGACACATGCACACCTTTGCCTGAAAGCCAGAAGTGAGTCACCACTGTGCCCTATTAGAAATGATGCAGTTTATTTATTTGTTTGTTGGGGGGGGTGGGGGGGTTAATGTTACTGTGCTATGATTACACACGCAGGACAAACATTAACAAAATCAATAATTGCTATTCTAGCCACGCTGAGAGAAAGAACCGCTTCGGAGACCTAGAGGGTGTTTTTGCAAGGAAAACTCACATTGATCTCACCATTTTCTGAAGTTAACTCTCTCTCTTCACTCTCTCTCTCTCACACACTCTTTCTCTTCTCTCTCTTTCCCTCTCTCTCTCTTTCTGTCTGTCTCTGTCTCTCTCCCTCTCTCTGGCTCAATTTGGCGCTGTGCGCTGCTGTAACATTAGTCTCCCCCCTCTGCCTCTGTGCAGTGCGTTGCAGGCTGGTTGATGTCTGGCTGGGCGAGAGCTGAGCAGACAGGGACAAATGATGAGTGTAATGAGATTTCATTGCAGCCATCGGTGTTGATTAATCTCCCCTTCCTGCAGGAGCATAAGCTCTGGCTGAAAACTGTGCAGGGAGAGGGTGTGTGTGTGTGTGTGTGTGTGTTAGGGATGGAGATGCAGCTTGGAAACTTCATCACAATCTGTTCCCCTCTCACCCAGAGATCTGGTCAGGGAGGAAGTGAAAGCTATCAGAGGAAACAGCATTGCAGCAGTGGCCATTAGCATTTAGCTATGTTATTTGAAGTAGATTGTTTCAGCTGTTTTTGAACAACATTCAGAACACGGTGTATACAGTTTGGACATTGCAGTTTTGACACTGGAGATCTTGACCTTAGATTCACCGTCTTCTGCATTTTAGGGCCAGTGATGATCCAGAGAAGACCAAAACATCTTATCTTGAGGAATCTCAGCCTGTACATGGTAATCATAACACAACCTTTACTATCTACTTCATTGCTGTGGTTGGCAGTGTCTTGGTGTTCATATGACATTAGATCTGTGGAATATCTGAGAAAGGTTCCCTTAAAAGTTATCTGACAGATCTGTGTGAGATTGATAGCAGCTGTGTAAAGAAACAAATGACCCTGGTGCCTTTTGTGCATGTGTAGAGCCTTGTGCTTGTGTGTCCCCCTGCCAAAATGGACGGAACAATGCATTCTGGCACATTGCAATACTGTAGGCACTTTCATAAAAACCTCAGCTATTTTGCATCGATTTTTAAAATAACATCCTCCTGTCACCCTTCCAAACCACCCAATATCCTCCCACCCACCCCCCTACAGAGATCACAATCCGGGTTGATGAATCGGACTGTCTGTCAGCCGCCAGCTCCCATGACATGGAGACGGAACGCTTTCTGTCCACCGGCACCACCGGCCGCCGGGTCTCCTTCAACGAGGCGGCGCTCTTCGACCATGGCAAGAAGGCACAGGAGAAGGGCCGCAGGTCAGACGCCCACACAGACACAAACAGACAAACACACACTTCCCTTGATTGCCCTCTGAGTCCCTTGTTGCACCGTGCCCTCATTAATTCACCCGTCTGCACACAGAGTCTCAGAAATGCTTCCTGCTCCAGACTTTAGACAGTTTATGAAAAGAAACCTTTTGAAAAGAAACCTTTCTGTCAGAAAAAAAAAACCTCCAGAAATTGATTAGGTAGTATAGGGAGAGGGTGTCTAATGTGTTGGTCAGAAACAATGTTTTGGTATGTTGTTTTGTCAAAGGAATCAATGTGTTGGTCGGAAATGTCTAATGCATTGGCCGGAAATGTTTTAGGAATCGATTGGCCTGGATCTCACTGTATCTGCATGACTTGAGTTGTGAATTACAAAGAAAAGGTTTATGATCACTCATCCATAGGGCTGGGCTATCCTGCTGAAATAGTCAATGGTGTGAGATCTAAAGGTGCTTGCCTTGCACACTGCCCAGACAATGCCCAACTAACGTCCCCAGTGTCGGACAAAGTTGGCTGCAGTTGCTTGCAGTCTTCAGAATGTTTACAAAACCAGCCATTTCAGTCATTTCCCCACTTCCCAGACAGCTGACAAGACAGACATTTGTTACCAAAACTTGAAAAACACAGACTGATGGCGCACACTGAGCCAACTGTTGGTTTTGGTTGGACTTGTTAGGCATTTGTCTGACCAGTCTCCAAGTACCTTGAGTCCCCTCCGATAGGCTTTTGTGGTGGCCTCACTCACTGACCCTTCCATATGTACTCAGGTACACTCTTACGGAGGGGGACTTCCACCACCTGAAGAATGCCCGGCTCACGCACCTCCACATTCCGCCGCCCGCCCTCAAGATAGTCACCATCCACGAGTGTGAGTCATCGGAGAACAGCATTGCCATGACCACACGGCCCGCCTCCAAGTCCAGCCTCTCCATCTTCCAGGTGAGAGTGGAAAGAGAGTGCAGAAAATAGAATGAGAGAGAGGCTACTCTAAGTCGCCATGACGTCCAGCATCGGACAGCACTCTGAGAAAACAAATCAGACAAACGAGGGCAAGCCCAGGCACTACTCGACTGTGACACTTTGATGCACAGAGGGTATTGATTGAGACGCCGGGGGAGCTGAGGAGCCTCACCCAGCCAAGCTCCTTATATCAGTCCTCCTTCTCGACATGATATTGACATTCTGTCATGAGCATTGACCTCTTTCGTTACCTTAACTGCCCCCTCTCTCTTTCTCTCTTTCTGCTTGACCGTTCACCTAACAGCCCTCAGTGCGCCCCCCTCTGCCCCAGACGGCACTAACCGGCCTGCACGTCAGCCTCAGCTCAGCCCTCCCTGGGGACGCACTCAACTCCACCGTGGACACGAGCTTCAGCATCAGCGTCCCAACTGGTGCCCCGAGCCCCAAGCTCGCCCCAAGACCCTCCATGGTGAGTCACTGTGTTTATGCACCACACAAGTGAATACCACAAGTGCTTGCGCATGTTTGTGTGTGTGTGTCTTGGTGGGGGCGGGGGGGGGGGCTCCTTGTGTCAAGTGAGCAATCACTCTAGCGACTGGGTCTGTGAAGTGTGTCTGTGTGTGATTTGGTTTGTGTGTGTGTGTGTGTGTGTGTGTGTGTGTGTGTGTGTGTGTGTGTGTGTGTGTGTGTGACATTCAATGTGCAACTCCAGCCTTATAGGCACTTACAACTTTTGCCATTCAACCCACAAGTGTGGCTGTCTGTGACACAGAGGACAAGAGGTTCTCTTCCATATTTATCTCCCACACAAAGGGAACACGTGACTTTCTGCGCCCTCTTGGTTCTCCACACTCAGATTATATGAACTCTTGGTTTTCCCTGTCATGCTCAGATCGAGGTAATGGGGTCCAGCTCTCGGAACGGAGGCAGTCCCAGGAGTTTGGGTGAGACGGGGATGTCCTCCGCGGGCACATCTTCGGCCAACCCTACCCAGGGCCCCGTGCTGCAGTTCTTCTCCAAACTGAGGCGCCATGCCAGCTTGGAGGGTGCGAGCCCCTATTTCAAGATCAAGAAGTGGAAGTTTGACAGCACCCAGCGGGCGTCCAGTCTGGACACCAGAGGTAAGGAGGGGGTACTCGTCATTACAGCCAATACATGACCCCCACCCCCACCCCCACCACCATCACCACCCCAACCCTCCACCCACCCCCCGTTCCCAGAGTTGTCTCTTCACTTGTACCCTAGTTCTTGCTCTCAGATAATAAGCTTCAGCAGGACACAGAACAATTAACTAAATTATATTAAGGAAAAGGAAAAGACATAAAGACATTTATTTGTCTGTGGTGTCTTTCCGACTTAAGCCATGTACTTTGGCCAAGGCAAATTCTAGAACAAAAAAAAAACCTGATTAAAATAATTTCCGAGTTTTTTTCAGTTTGATATGACGATTCATCATTTGAAAGGACGTTGTTTCGATGTGGACACTGAGCTTGAAGAGTGCTTGTATGGTGGCCAAGAGGGAGTGGCTGTGTTGGGCAGCCAAGCCTTCTCTAGAAGACAGATGGCTGGGTGACGCAGGGCTCTTCCTCTACCGAGCTTTCCGGGGTTCAACGCAGCTTCCTGGCAGCTCCCCGTGGACTACTCTCTCTTCTTCTTCTCTCTCATTCTCTCTCTCATTCTCTCTCTCTCTCTCGCTGAATCTCTGTCTCTCACTCTCTCTCTCTCTCTGTTTCTGTTCAATTCAATTTCTCTCTCTCTTTCTCTTTCTCTCTCTCTCTGTCTCTCTCTCTCTCTCTCTCTCTCTCTCACACTCTCACACTCACATATACACAGAAAACACTGACTCAGAGAGAGCTTGTTGGGAACAACATCATCATCAACAATCATCTCAGGAAGCCTTGACTTGCCTGGAACCATTCATGGCATTTCTTTGGAAAAGGCTGTTGCTGTGGACTTCTTAGAAGGAAAGCTGTGTATATATATATATATGGGGAGAGAGAGAGAGAGAGAGAGAGAGAGAGAGAGAGAGAGAATGAGACATTCCTTGGAGCTGTCAATGGGCGACTGAGGGGGGAAAATAAATTTGATGATGACAATGATGAGGTTTTCTTAAACCTCTTGACCTTTCCCACTGCCCTTTTGAAACATGCAGATGTGACGTTAAACGATAAACCAATTGGTAGAAAGGCCGCTCTTTCAGTCTTGAATTAATGTTCCATTTATGTGCCATTGGCAACAGGCTGTGCAGAAGAGGCAATCCATGCATCCATCGTTAAGAAGATAATAAGATAAGATAATATTTGGGAAAATATTAGAGTTTCATTTTGACTTTACCATTCATATCACCAGTACATTTTGACTTTAACCCATTTCGTAGGGTATCTACATATATGCTGCCATATAACAGCTACCTTTACCATTACTGAACAATAGGATTGTGTCCATGTTGTGTGCACAGGTTCGCCTAAAAGGAGGCAGTTCCAGCGCCAACGTGCAGCCAGCGAGAGCATGGACCAGGAGGAGCACGACGCACACCACATCGACCTCATCCAGTACATCGCCGGCACCAAGGACATCGTGTACCATCCCACCCCCCGCATCCTCTCGCCCCCCTCCACGCCACCACCTTCCCTCGGCAGGTATCTTTAATTCCCTCGCCATCCATTCCCTCGCCTGCACACGCCGCATGGCCTCAGACATCCACCGCTGCTGCTGCTGTGCTGTTGCCCCCACCACACTGGCCTGAGATCAGAGATCCATTTCATCCAAGGTGCCCCAGGTTGACATTACAACCCTGTCCATCTCACAGGAGGTTTCTCTCCGTAAGGAGATGGAGCCTATCACGAATGTTGAGAGTAGTCTCAAGGGGAACCTCTGACTTGTTTAAACACCTTATATGTGTGGCCTGTCAGTCACAAGTCACAAGCCATTAGGTATCAGCATTAACTCAAACTTGCTAGAGCAGCTTTAACATTAAGTCATCTACCCTCTACCCTTTATCTCTCTCTCTCTCTCTCTCTCTCTCTATCTAAATGCCAAAGTGCAAGTCATGCTCTTCACAGTAGTTTTTGATCACCTTCAGAGCTTTGCATAACAGCATCTGGTGGCGCGAGCCATTAGTTGCGGGTGTGTGATGAGGTGCATAATGCTAACCCCATGGTAATTAACATGTCATAATGAAGTAGCTGTGGTCACAGTCATGGTGTGCATTGTCGATGTGCGGTAGCCCTAATTGGGATGACGTGCATGTTCTAACTTGGACCCCCCCTCCCCCCACCCACCCACCCCCTTTCCTGCAGGTTAGAGGTGGAGGTGGTGGTGGAGCCCAGCTGTAGCTCAGGGGGTAGCCTGGTCGGGGCTTCCTTCTCTGAGCTGCCGGACGAGGCTACCGCTGGGCTGGGCTGCCGTCGGGAGAGCTCAGACCACCAGGCGCTATACCGTGACATCTGGACCCTGCGAGCTTCCCTGGAGAAGTGTGTGTCCTCTGACCAGAGCAGCAGCAACGACAAGGACTCGGTCCGCAGCGGCGACATGGACAGTGTGTGCTCGCTGGGCGCCAAAGCGGAGAAAGGGGCACTGCGGAGTTACCCCTCGCAAGACATCGGGGACGAGATCGAGGAGGACGCCGACGCGTCGTCGCCTACGGACGAGGTCGAGCCGAAGAGGGGGAAGCAGGACAGCGTGGACTCGGAGAAAGGGAGCGACGGCGAGTCGGGCAACCGGAAGCTGCTGCAGATGGACAGCGGCTACGCCTCCATCGAAGCGCCGGCCCGGGCCCCCGAGGAGCTCCGGCTGTTCGGCAGCGGCAGCTGTACCAGCAAGGACGGCTCGGCGCTGGAGCGCCGGCACTTCTTCACCAGCTCAGGCCACCGGGGCACCGTCTGCGAGAGCTTGGAGTCGCACGTCTTCGACGAGGAGCTTGAGGAGGAGCCCGGCGCTAGTGGTGGCGTTGCCGGCGGCGGCGGCCTAGGCTTGAGTGACACAGAGGGCGCCGTGGCGTGGTCGCCGTACGGCCAGATGTTCACGCCACGCAACACTCAACAGCAGTCGCAGCAGCAGCAGCCGCCGTCGGCGTCGTCATCATCGTCGTCACACCCTTTCCTGCACCGTCGCGACTACAGCATCGACGAGAAGACCGACGCCCTCTTTCACGAGTTCCTGAGGCATGATCCGCAGTTTGACCAGCAGGAGTCGCCGCTGCGCTTGAAGCACCGCTCCTGCACCCACCTGCGGAAGCAGTGGCAACGCTCCAAGCAGTACAGCGACCCCGGGCAGCGCTTGGCCACCTCGTTTGACCGCCACCGGACTCCACTTCGGCGTGGCGAGAGCGTCAACTACCCGATGGAGACCAGCTACCACAGCACGCTACCGCGCATCGTCAGCGCGCCGGACGAGGAGGCCAGCGAGGGTACCCCCAGAACGCCGGACACCCCCAAGCAGGACGAGGAGCGACCAACAGACGTCCAAGAGGAGCAGGAGGACCAGAGAAAAGTCAGCCCTAGTAATAGCTCAGGGACAGTGAGGGACAAGGACGAGGAAACGACGTCTCACTCCGTCCTCGCATCGGAGTGCGCTGCGACCGAGCAGAGCAGGCAGGCCGGACTTCCGCCCGAACCACCGGACGAGCGCTGCTCACCGCCACCGCCGCAGCCACCGGAAACGGGCTACGGGCCGCAGACCATCACGGCAGAGCTGACCGACAAGCTGGCGGCCAACCTGGAGGAGCGCCTCTATACCAGTCTTCGCAGGACCAAGGACGCCTCGGAGTGCGTGGTGGCCATTACACACGCCTCCCCCGACCACAGCCCAGTGTAGCATGGCTCCAGTCACAACCTCACACACGTCATACCGCATCTGCTTTCACACACACACCCCATGACTCACTCGTTCAGTCCGGTCGCATCCTTGGTTTCCACCAAAGATATAGAAAAAAATAGGACATTCAATAGTCTGACCATTTTGTATATTGCTGGGGTACAAGATGACCCCTTTTGCTGTGGATACCATTCAAATCTCTCATCAATGTGCTCTGTTTGTAGCTTTAGTTTAACTTAACTGCCATAAAATGAACAATTATTGAACGAAGCATGTCATTGATAAGGTTCACTCTAAATCCTCCTCCATGTTTGACGTGCGCTAAAATGTTGCCAGGAATTGTGTTGCGCTCTGCTCTTTCTCTAGTTCCCTGGTTTCAACCCAGATGTCCTTGTGTCTGTATGTAGGCTCAATACCCATGTACTCACCAAACCATTCCAGCTAGTCTGTGCTTTTCTTATTATGTTTCTCCCTGTGAATGCCTCTCTCTTCCTCTCTCTTTCTCATTCTCTCTTATTTTTTTCTTTCTCTCTCTATTTCTCTCTCTCTCTCAGTTCAGAACCCATTATGTTCTTCAGTATGTTCTCTGCACTAGTTGATCCACTGTGAAATTGGGTGCTAATAGATACGAACATAAAGAATAGCTATTTAGACCATGTTTACTGTATGTTACCCCTGAGAGAGTGAGAGTGTGTGACTATAGCAGGGCACACTGGTTACCCCTAAACAGTGGCTGAAGTAGTCAATATTTAATAGTCATTGTGTTACCTGCCACATATCAGTGGAATGATATATCTTTCATCTTTCTTTAAAACCTGTGAAGATTACGTGATTTTATTTGTCCAACTGTGAATTTTACATTATCATCTTATGTACATGTGTACAATGGATATACATTACTTTCCTGTTGTATAAATTACAGCAACAGTAAATAACTGCAACACATTATTTAAAGTTACTTAAAGGGACTTATGTTTCCCTCGTGGCATCACACCGTGTACCTAGTCTGAAAATCTGTGTGTGTGTGTGTGTGTGTGTGTGTGTGTGTGTGTGTGTGTGTGTCCTCTAGTGAATGTGGCATTGTGTGTGCGGTAATGGAGGAGAATCTAATGTATCTGCTCACTGGCATTTCTACACATATTTGGCATGTAGGCATGCAGAGGCAGCTCAGCTTGATGGATTCCCTCTCCATGTTCTTGTTAATTTGTTTGTTTGGTTTTTTTTTATGTTTTTCTTACCCTACATATCACTTTGCATGATGAGGCCTATGCTGAGTCAGCATGTATGTCTATGTGAGACATGGAAATCACCCCACAGCAGGCCACTACACATCAGTGTAGTGACATTTGTTCCTATGAAGTGTCCTTGTAATTTGGGGGTATACGCTGGAGTTAAGCTTGTGCTTCTATTCAAATTGAATATCGACAAGAGAGGGAAAAAAAACTGCCTGGTGTCACAACCAACAATGTTTCATTTTATTATTTTTTTTCCTGAGAATGTGTTTTTGCTCATGTCTGATGTCTTCAAATGTAATGACAGAAAAACATTATATATGACCAGATATCTAGTTGGCCAGAGATACGTGTGGTCCTATACAGTGAGACACTGACCAGCACATCCATATGGGCAGATACATCATCATGCTGTTCTACATGATTGCCCTTTTTTATTTCCACTTAAAAGTCAATTTATCAGACTACATTTGATAGAAGTTACCTTAATCATACTTTTCAGCAAGTTACAAGCAGTCTGTACTAAATGTGGCCGGTGGATCAACTGAGATCTGCATTGGTCCTCCCTGTGCCACATTGAACTGCTAACTGCAGGGGATTGTGATCTTTTTATGTGCCTAAAAGACGAGTTTCAGAAGGTCTGAACGAAGCATAGGCGGTGTTATTTGTGTTTATTAAATTTATCTATTAGATGAGAAAGGCTTCTCTCGCATGAGGTCCACAAAACAGACTACTGTATTTGTTCACTGGTGTTCTTTCTTTATTCCTCTCTAGTAGGAATGGTGTGGGGTTACGCAAGGCAGGGCATAGTCCTTGAAAACCATGCCATTTCCTGCCTTTACAAAGTCAGAACAAAGATACTTTTTGTTGGCAATTCTGCATATCTCCATCGCAGACATTTGCAACTAATGCTGCCATTCAATTCAGTTCCAATTATCAAATAAAACCGTTGGTCACAACATGGCATGCCTATTCTAAAATTACCATGGAAGCAATTTTGCACTTAGCTACAGCAATTCCAGGAATCTGTTCCTATATCTGTAGCATAGCTCTCTAGCTCTCTCTCTCTCTCTCTCTCTCTCTCTCTCTCTCTCTCCTTGCTTGTTCAAGTCACCCACTAGTCTGTGACCTCTGTCTGTACATGGACTGATGCCTTTCTTACAAGCACATAGTACATACTGTAGTCTCATGTGAAATAATATAAAACTGCTGGATCATGAAATAAAATACTAAAAAAAGCTGTGCAGGCATAAATTCTAGTAATTATATAAGTTGACCTGGCACTTAGGAGCAAGACAAGCCATACAATTTTGTTCGTAAAACGGAATTTGAATAATTTGATTTGTGTCAAAAAGAATCTAACGGTTCTTTATTTTGTAGTTAGCTCTTTGGATCTATAAAGCTATATATTGATCAGAATTCCTTGTCATATATTGACAGCTCTAAGGCAGAAACATGCTTCTGGCCAATGTGTGGAGATGAAATGGCACATTCTACAGTACACTGTGTTACACTCTGATAACTGATGATTCTCCTGTGCAGGTTTCAGCACCCACATGGAAGATTCATGAGGTGTCGTTTCATCCATTGTCCTATCAAGGAGAATGGAACTGTGCTTTCTTCCTGTCTCTGCAAAGGCTGTAGCCATTTTATGCCCTTTGGGTAGACAAATACAGAGACAAAAACAGTCAAATCTATTAACAGATTACTTTCACTGAATTTTGAGGCTGTATTTTTTATTTATTTACATTTTTGCCTCAAAATGTCAAAATTTACACAAAGGTAAAAATATGTCAATATATGCATTTCTATACAGGTTGTTTAGAGTGTTGACCTGAAATGAAATGCTAAATTGCCTGACATATTTCCGGGTCCCGTACTAGACATGTATACAAGCACAACTATAATTGAGATAGATCAGTCAGTCGTACTCCTGTTGAAAGATGTTTCTGAATACTTCCAGGTAGCCCGTCCAATGCATTGATACGTTCTTGTGCATAGTTCCTGCATGTTAATCAATGGTTTTAGTAAAGGTACAGTATTTGTTTCATATAACAATACAATACCAAAATCAGTGATGATACGCCTATATTACTTATTGTGTGAGAAAGCGGGTAGAAATAAAGTCATTGATATTTATAGTTTTTAAATGCAGAAATTGGGATCCCTGTTTATTTTAGAAGTCAAGCCATGCAGACTAAAGAGATTTTTCAAAATATATTTCCATGGAGAAAAAAAAAACAATATTTATGTATACATATTATTGCATTAATTGCTGAATTAATTATTTTAGAAATAATAAAAAATGAACAAAAGACATGAAAGAGCTTTCTAAAAAAGTATTTGTTTGCTTGTTATCTACTGAGCTTTAAGGGACCAAACAATGTAAATGTTACATTTTTGGGTTATGGTTTTTTTTTTTGTGGGGGGGGGGGGGGGGGGGGGGCTAGTAAATAAAGAGTAATGCATTATTTGTTGTGTCGGGTGTTCTTGCAACATGAGCTCCAACAACTAGCTTAAAACATGGCTTAGAGAACATAAAGCTTGTTCATCTTTCTCCACACATACAACACAGTCTTTCAGGGCCATTAGTCTCTGCTCTATGGCTCACTGCCATGCCTTCCCTCAGGTGTTTACAAATAAAATATTCATGATAGCAAGTCAATAAAATATACATGACACATTAATTACACATTTAAATCAATAGAAACCTATGGCCACACAAGAGACAACCTTTTTTTACTTTAGTGTAACCATGACTCCCTAATACTCATAAATGATAAATAGTGTGACGAAATTAGGCTTTTATGACAACAAACTTCACACCGGTGCTCACTGATGCTTTTTTTTCCATTGGATTTGACATGAGGCTGGGTGTGATAAAAAAAACACAGTCAGTGTAAACAATATGGATCTGGATGTGACAAAGACATGAGGAAAGCCACACAGTGCTGGGCTGACTGGAGCATCTTGTAGCCGAGTCCTGCCAGATGGCGATGGCAACAACACAACGATAAACCAACATAAATACAACCCACTCCTCACTTGTCGCACACGTAACAGAGGCCGGGCTGGGAACAGAGCTGTGAGGTGTGTGATTCTCACCATACCGTCCCTCCCCACAAAGCTTCAGGACATGAGCCAGACACTGGTGCTGCTGATCGAGCCTCTGTGGCAGCATGCCCGACTCTCATACCCCAGGTTGGAGTTCAGGGCAGAAACAGCGCAACTAACAATGCAGATTATACTGACATACAGAGCCTATTATATGTGAACAATTTTGAAGGAATATTCGGAGGATTTCGTCCCCTTAGAATTATAGGGTTCTATCTACGTTCTGAGTAGTTCTGAGATATTGAGCTTCAAAGTCTTAGAATTCCATAGACTTATACTGATAAGTGGAACAAACCTCTTCAGATATAATGTCCAAAAATGCATACAACTACAAGAAACACCTCACCTCATCTTCTTAAGGTGTCACAGAATAAGAATATGTAAATAACTCAATTTGACAAAAATGTCAGATAGAACTTATAATTCTAAGGGGACGATTTATAGGCCTGCTGCTGGTACACTGATTTGGTGAGTTTGCAAAGTGAAACATGTCTATTAACACTATGACCTGACATGTAAGAGCAAACCATTACCTTACACTTTGTTCTGTGTTGCACTTTTCACTTGCACCAGGTAATTTTCTAACCTGACCCTAGCCAGATGAATTTCGTTCCGCTTAGCTCCGCCTAGCTTTACTCACATCCATCTGGGACCTCTTCCATTGAGAGTGATTTCTGCAACCGATTTTATGGTACAGCCAATCAGGACGCAGGGCGGGAGTTTCATAGATGTGACATAGCGTAGAAGCGACTGTGAGACTGTTATTAGCGTCACGGGTTGGCTTCGATGTGAGTGGTTGAAGTAGCACGTCAATAGATGATGGACAAGTGGCTTATTCAATCATATCCAAGCATTTTTTGATTAGGCCCAGCCTTCTGAAGCAACACTTCAATGGATCGGTTCCAGATGGATGAGTGGAGCTGGGCGGAGCGAAATTCATCTGGCTAGGGTCAGGTTAGTCATTTTCCCCCATGGTGACAGATAACACAAAATGCTTCCACTGGAAGTCCACTGTAACGCAGCATATCAGAAATGAAAGCTCAAGCCAAGCTCTATGGACATCCTGCGGTCAACCAGCTCCGCATGTAGGATTCTTCTTAAACTATTAGCCATTCACGCTGCAAATGTATTCAGCCCCCTCTTTTGGGCTGAAGTCTCCTTCCCCCTAACTCTTGTCTTCAGTGTGGCTGTGTCTGATTCCGCATGTGGGTGGACAGTCTGTGTCTCAAATCAGACCTGGAGCACGAGCCTCATTTGCCAGAGGAGATGGTGGTGCCGCTGCACACACAGACACACACACACACACACACACACAAACTTGTCTGTTCGGTCCATTACAGCTATCCAGGCGGTGTTCTAATAGGGGTTAGCCAGACAAAGCCCCCCTCCCCAACCAGCCCCAGCTTCGTGCTTCGTTGTAAAAACCAGCCATGTTATTTCACACGCTTACCTCTTGGCGCTGTATGTAGGAGATTGCCGCCCTCCACCACCTCCACCACCTCCATCATCATCGCCACCACCACCCCTCGCTGATAGTCTTTTAACAGAGCTAGTCCTAGGCACTGGGAGAATGCGTGGGAGTCAGGCAAGTGACTCAGAGAGTATAGAGTCCACACTTTTACTGGGAGCCTATTCAATCTTTTCCACCAGATTATATAGAGAACATTTCTGATTACACACACACACACACACACACTCACACAAAAAAATAAAAATGACACTCATTACATACTGAACTGGAAACCTCTTTCACATGACATGCCTCTCCATAATGAAAGCAAACAGAAATGGGTGCCATTTGTGATTTGTGACAGAGCTTCTGCTGCCACTGCAAGCTGCGACGGCGTGGTCGTGCCACATCTCAGAGGAAGCTGTTTACAAACACTGACCTTGCCATTTGAATCGCCACATTACACAACTGGAAATCGAGGGGGATGCAATGGTGAATTGTCTGCCCCGGCACCTTGTCTAACTTCCACGTATGATGCACACTGAGTCATGCACGGAGGGAGAGCGGCGAGGGTTAAAGCAGTGGGAGCAGGCTAAATGTGAAGCGATCTCTCTGAGTTCCCATTGCAGCAGGAATGTGGGAGCTTGTTAAGCGGCAGGGCTGGAGCTCATGAATGAGTCACTGGCAGAGGAGAGATAGAGAGGAGCCCACATGAATGGGCAGGTGCCCGCTGGGAGAGGGACATGGAGAGAGAGAGGCAGAGAGATGAAGACGGACAGATAGACAGAGAGTGGAAGAGGCAGACAGAGAGAGGAAAAAAGAGAGATGGAAACAGAAAAACAGACAGGGAGAGAGAGAGATGGAGACAGAAACACAGACAGGGAGAAAGAGAGAGAGAGAGAGAGAGAAAGAGAGCTGAAGAAAGAAAGACAGACAGGGAGAGAGAGAGAGAAAGAAAGAGAGACAGAGAGACAGACAGAGAGACACAGGAAGATAATGAGATAATGAGGGGAAACAGACAGAGAAGCAGAGGAAGAGATAGACAGACAGAGAGAGTGAGAGAGATGAACAGACAGAAAGACTGAGAGAAAGAAGGGCCCAGACATAGAGAGAGAGTAGGAACAGATATGACAGACTAAGACATGAGGAAAAGTTATACAGAGATATGAGCTAGAGAGGTAGAGAGATATAGTAAATAGCGGCAGGAGCAGGGCTGTAGTGGAGGCTAACCGCAAGTAAACGCAGTTTATCCACCTCTGACATTTCAGAAATAAGAGTTTATCCACCTCTCAAAAGAGTTTATTCACCAATTGCAACTTTCAACATTCAAAAACCACACTGTATTTATTATCCACATTCACAATATGCACACTCATCAACACTCTAAGAACCATTCGACACCGTCATAAACATTGGACAATAACCTCCACCATCATCGAACATGTTCTTTTTTTAAAATGTGAGACTGCATGGCGCAGTCCATCTTTTCCGTGATCACAGAATTCATAGTTTAACCACCTTTTATTTAACCACTACACCCCTGGACAGGATCACGGAATTGATAGAGATCAGAGGCAGACAGACAGAGGGCGATGGGACAGACAAACAAACAAACAAACAGACAGACAGAGATAATGAGAGAGGGAGAGAACAAATATAGACACCGATAAAGAAGAATATGAGAGCTGGAACAACAAAGAGTGGAGAGAGGAAGAGGAGTGGAGGATGAGGAGAGAGTAGAGATAAAGAGATATGTGGCTGAATGAGAGGATGGAGAAGCAGGGGTGAGCATGTGTGTGTGTGTGTGTGTGTGTGTGTGTGTGTGTGTGTGTGTGTGTGTGAATGTGAACGTGTGTGCGTGTGTGTATATGTGTGTGTGTGTGTGCATGTGTGTGTGTGTGTGTGTGTGTGTGTGTGTGTGTGTGTGTGTGTGTGTGTGTGTGTGTGCGCGCGCGCATGTGTGTGCGTGTGTGTGTGTGTGTGTGAAAAGAGAGAAAGCACTAGAAAACTGATTAACGCGCTGCTGTGTCTCTCCCACGCAGACGCCCACACGCCTCTCCGCTCACGCATGCAGCCCATCTCCGCCAGACAGCCCCCACCCCCCACCACTCTCCCCCAGCTGCGTCACCAACGCCACAGCCTCCTCTACATGCAACTCTCTCTCTTTCTCTCTTCTGTCTCTCTCCTCTCTCTCCCTATCTCGCTGACATTCCTCTATCTGCTTTTACACACACACTAACTGCTTCCTAACTGTCATTCCTTTGAATCTAATTGCCATTTATATTGCAGGGATTTAAGGGTTTGGTAATACGTGTGTGTGTACATGGGTTATGGCACAGAGTCACAGCTATGTTGATGTATAGCACACTGTTGATAGAGGCATTGGCGTATTGGCAAATATTGACTACATAATGTTTCACAGTTTGAAATTACTTCACGAGGTGAATCATTGTCGTCTGGTTTGCCTCATTTGCAGGTGTCCTATGCTGAATACTGCTAATAGGTCCCTCTTATATGTAAAACATTTTTACAAACACAAAATATCTTTGCAAAATTACTTGTAATGACATGGTAGAATGGTGAAAAAACATTGTACATTCTGAAATAAAAAAATTAAAAGAACAATCAACAGAAGAAAGCTAACCATGGAAATTGAAAGGAGTCATACAATCAAGCACATGGCCCATGAAGTGAAGCACATACATAAGCTTAGTAAAGCTATCCAGCTTTGTGTCTCATCAACCTGAAATCAATTCATCCCAAATCATTCTAATTGCTTCCCCCACTGTGCATTAGACCTGGTTAATCAGAGGAGCACAGGAGAGAGAGAGAGAGAGAGAGAAAGAGAGGGAGAGAGAGAGAGAGAGAGAGAGAGCTCGTTAATGAAGGCAGGCAGCTACTCTGGCAGCAGAGCGGGCTAACAGAGTGACATCACTGATTAGCGGTCTCTATAAATAAGTAATCAAAGCCCAGGGAAAGATACTCCAGTCTCCAGCATCCTCCTCTCCCTTCCCTCCACCCCTCCTGACAGCACTCTTTAATTGTTGGTGACCCTATGACTGCACGGGGGTGGGATGCCAATCTTCCCTTCTTTGACGCCAGTGGTGGGGGCTGGGAGGGGTGAGCTGGAGGTGCAGGTGGACATGTGTGTGTGTGTGTGTGTGTGTGTGGAGGGAAGGGGGGTTGAAATCATAGCTAAGCCAGAGAAATACACTGTGACTAAACTGACTGCAGCAGGATGACTCACAGTTGCCATGGCGACTTTCCCCCATGTGCTCTCCAATCAGCTTTTTTTCAGCCACTTTGGTGGGAGAGACAGAGACAAGGAGAGAGAGAGAGAGAGAGAGAGAGAGAGAGAAGGGGAGAAAGAAAATAACAGCACAAGGTTGACAACTTAAGGAGTTTCATAAAAATGTACACTTTGCACACTGCCAGACTTTCAGACATGTCTTTGAATGTGTGCTTTTAAACATGTGCATGAACATGGACATATACCCACAATCCAAAGCCTGATCCAGACAGAAAGCAAGACATATTTGCACGCATCTGGCCCCTGACTTGACTTGGACTTGACAGGGACATGGCATCAATTCGACACAGATCTGGCCCTGCTCTGGCATGGGTCTGTCCTTATTTTGGTCACAAGCTGGCGCGGAGCCACAGTGTCATCTGTGCCCTGATGCACTGGAGATGAAAGGAGGTTTGTGTTGGAGGGGGAATGGCCGCCTCTCTGGCCAACTAATAACCATCTACAGCTCTGAGTAAACACAGCCCATGAGCTGGACATCCGATCGCGTCGTCAAAGGTCTCCACAACAAAAAGCCTGAAACTGAGTACTTCCTGGTCACTGTGGACAGAGACAACAGTGAAGAGTAAAATATAATATAATATAATATAATTAGGGCTGTCAAAATAACTGATTCATTTCGATTAATTAATTTGAGAAAAAATAACTGATTAGTGCAGATTAATCGATTCCGTATGACCTTTGACCCCGAGCTGTTCTAGTCAGTAAAAATTAGACTGTAAAATGAAGGAGAGAGAAGAAAACGTGCTGCCTGGATCATTGATTGGAACATTTACTTTTAAAAAACGGCCTGATGGTGTTGATAAAAAATAAAGTGTTGAAAATAGAGTCCTCTGCAATGTCTGCAGCAAGGAATTTGCATATCACCGGAGTTCATCAACTCTATAGTCGCACATCAATGCAAAGAAATAAGTGTTGACATTGAGGGGAGCGTTAATTTATTTTCATTGTGTCCCCTAGGTTATATCTGTGGCCTGAAATGCCTTGTATGTGAAAAAAAAAACTTCTTCCTGAAGCACTTTTGAATTTATTTCCTCAGCATATTAGGTCATATCATAGATTATTATGGCAATTATTTGAACAGTGAAAATAATAATAAAAGAGTCTTTGAACTTTAATGTCACTAATGCTGATTATTCAATGATTCATTTGAATTTAAATTTTTAAAATACTTTCACAGCAAAAATTATATATGCGATTAATTTAGATTAATTAATCACAGAGTATATAATTAATTAGATTATTTTTTTTAATCAATTGACAGCCCTAAATATAATATAATATAATATAATATAATATAATATAATATAATATAAGTCCCTTTGGACAAAAGTGTCTGACAAATACCATAACCATAATAATGCAGCATAAAAGCTATATTCTGAGTAACTATGAGGCAATAAAAAATATATTTACCTGTCACAATGGCTCTGTACCTATCTGTTGGGGGAATGTCTCGTTAGTTCCTATCATCCTGTTATGTATCAGTACACAGTAATACATTATAAGGTCACACAGTTACCAATGAAATGGCCTTGACGCAGAGCAAACCATAATTGCATTACATGAATTCAAACGACAAATACTGATCTCTATTAGCCTGGGAAAACCCAGACGTACTTCCTAGTCTAGGTCCTGGGTAAGATTTGTATGCACTTCATTTAGCTGAGAATATCTCAACTGTTATAGACTATTATGACCCCATTGAACAACGTGGGATGTGTGCCAAAATCTCTACCCGGGACGAAAGTCCTGAAAATGACCACAACAGATGACACCATTATCACACTACAGGTGAATGGGACTTTTTTTTCCCCCTTTATAGATATCTCCATACATTTTTACCAGATGAATCTTCATATTAAGAGAAATACTTTTTGTATTACACTTTGCCTAAAAAATAAAATAAAATATGCAAATGAGGCAATATCTCGCATACATATAAATTCTTGAAGGTACAGATTTTATGAGGTGATCACAATGTTTATATCACCACATGTGACATTTCGGGCCCCAGCCCTTCATCTGTGGCCCGAAACGTCACATTTGGTGATATAGCCTACCATTAAAAAAACGCTAAGGAGCAGATTCTGGTGTGCGGACTCAACGTTCTTCTACATGTTTGTGCTTTCCTGTCCAGCATCCAGTACTCAACGTTTTGGATGTGGGTGCTGCACCCTTGAACTCTTGTGATCACAATGTTTACAATGACCATGTAGTGTATGTGTACGAATTCTGGTTTGATATTTTTAATTGTGTTTTGTGCTGTATTGAATGGAAAATTAATTGTATACAAACAAGGGATGCATAAGTGGTCAAAAATGACCCCAGCGATAGTTTTTTTGCAATATCTTGGTCATTTTAAATTGTTATTGTTTAATCTTCCATGTATTCCTCAAATAGGTTGTCTTTGACATGAGACCATTTGGATTTGTATCTAATTGGTATATTTTTTAAGTATCAGTACCACACTTTTCCATACAGTACGTGGGGTCAAAAATGACCCCAAGCATTTTCTATGGAATTCCAAAGGTTAATCCTAGGAACCTTTTATTTTTATCAACTGTGACTATCAGATATACATTTACAGGTGTATTATCAACAACTTTTCATAACATATCAATGTAGGTGTCATAGAAAATTACAAAAAACTGCATGTTGCCCTAAAGCAACATTGAACCATATCGAACTTGCATATGGCCATACCAAATATTCTAAGTAGGGAAGCATCTGTATATGTGAAGTGCATGAGTGTGCTTCATGAACTTTTATAGAATGCCATCACTATGGTTGAGTATGTGCCCTGACTATCATACCAACATCCATGGCTTTTTGATGTTGCTGTGAAGCTGCAGACTTGCTACCTTGTACAGTAGCCCCAAGTTTGAGGCCTGACTGATCCCTCTATTTGCTATAGGCCTACCCCCTGTGTTTCTCTTTTGAGACAAATTGCTTACTAAACTTTCAGAAAGTCAGGTGCAGGTAACTTGCATGAGTGTGCATCAGTGCGCATACATGAGTATGCATGGGTGTAAGTGTGCAAACTCATGGATATGTGTGTGTGTGGTTGTGTGTGTATGTATACTGTACCGAAGAATGTTTGGGGAGATTTATGGAGCTTTTAGCTAGTACATAACAGTGATTTAGATGATTTCCTATAATTTGTATTATTATAACTTCATATCTGTAAATATTGATTTTCATTCCGCAATGGTACAATGTTGCCTGGGGGCAAAAAGTATGTTTATATCCAACCTTGCTATTATCATTGGAAAGTTAAAGTGAAAAATACAAAACAACAGGTTTATTACCTGTGTTGCAAGGTAAAACTTTCACAACAGAGTCCAGGTACAACTATCGCCTCCCTTGCATTTGCAGTACTTGCAACAACGGATACCAGCTACCCGACAGGGACACCCATTCTTGTGTGCACACTTGCCACACGAGCAGGGATCTGGTAAACCTTCAGGTTTTGAGATTACAATCTCAGGGACTAATAAACTGCCCTTTCTTACTGGTTTGTGGACAGTGTTCAGAGCTGCAAGTTTGGTTGATATTTTGCTGGTTGTATCGCACCCAGTCAGCAAATGTAGTGCTGGGAGACTATGTGTGAGCTCGTCTCCCAGCGCTATGCAGATATCATAAAGTGGTAATATTGATCTTTTCACTCCTGAGTTGCGGATGAGCCAGAACAATTGTTATGTGTATAGGCACACAAAGACATCTGTGTCACCTGATGACAGTGTCAGTGATGTAGATCCATAAGTTGTTCTCTCACTTTCTCCAGATCTTTTTGAATTTTGTAAAATAAGGTTTCAAATATGAGTAATTGGTATGTACCAACGTAGCTGTTCTTTGTGAGGAATAACTTCATGACATGAAGACATTGTAACTTCATCAACTTGTCTGAGACAATCTGGTGATGACATTTTTCCCATTTTGCAAAAAAACTAAACAAAAACACTAGCAGCTAGCTAGCTACAATACACACCAAATTAAATATAAAACTGATACAAATTCATTATAATTATTTAAATACACAAAACTACAACTCATGATAATGACACGTAAGAAGACACATGCCAACACAAAGAATAAAGAGTAGATTTCCTTACTTTTTTGATCTCACAAGTCATCTTGCTTTACAGCCATGTGCTCTGCTATGACCTTAGGTCACTATGGCTGCCAGGTAAACTTTTGTTGGAGAAAAAAAAGTTGGAGGTATTGGCGTGATGACAGCAATATTTAGAACAGGTAGGAAATGTAAGCTTTTAAAGTTTAGGTTAATAAATAACTGGCAATTCATATATGTCACTAGTTGTATAGGTTGACTGTTTTTTAGCCATTTTCTTTATATCAAATCAGAATGCTTACACTCTTCTAATTAAGCAATATAGCACGAGTGAGAGTGGGGTTGGTCATGGATATTCCCACGGGTGTTGTTCGGCCGTAGCCACGAGGCCGGAGGCCGAGTGGCGCAGGCAACAACAGCCGTGGGAATATCCATGACCAATCCCACTCTCACTCGTGCTATATTGCTTTTATACAACAATTCTACCACAAACTAAATAATCTGAAAACACCCCAATATTGTTTCGTTATGTTAAATGTTAATTTCGACATCGTTCTTACGCATCAAAAAACAGTTCCCTTTTCAATAGACAGCGTCTTGGTTGCTAGGTAACCAACATTCCAGATCCCTCTTTACGGGTCTTTGTGGTTTAAGTGTCTTCTTGAAAGAAATGTTGAAAGTCGGGCTGAAATCACATTCATATCTAGCTTTGCTGCATGCATGTTACAAGGACACTGGGCCATGTTATGTAAGGGACATGGTACTGCAAAAAAACGGAAACATAGCCTACATTGCAGAACCACTCAACTTTATTAATTTATGGTGAATAAATGTTACACTACTGTGCACAGCCCCATATGTTTTTCTGTTTTGCTAAGGAGTAACCCATTGCTTAAAATAGTGGAGAGCTGGGATGAGAACATTGTGTCAAATCTTCGCATTGTATCGCGGAGTGATTTATTATTAGCTGTGCAAAGTCGTAGTTGAAATGTCCAGGGATATTCCAACTCATGGAACGTCTCTCGGCCAATCAGAAACAAATAAATAGTTCCATAGAACCCAATTGTTGTATAAGACCTTATAATTGTCACTGTGAACATTGTGATCACCTCAGAAAATCTGTAGCTTCAACGGGTTTATGTACGCATATTTAATGAGATATTGCCTCATTTGCATATGTTATTTTAATTGTTAGGCAAAGTGTAATACAAAAAGTATTTATCTTAATATGAAGATTAATCTGGTAGAAATGTATGGGGATATCTATAAAGGAAAAAAAAAGTCCCATTCACCTGTAGTGTGATAATAGTGTCATCTGTTGTGATTATTTTCAGGACTTTCGTCCCGGGTAGAGATTTTGGCACACATCCCACGTTTTTCAATAGGGTCATATTAGTCTATAACAGTTGAGATATTCTCCGCTAAATGAAGTGTATACAAATCTTACCCAGGACCTCTACTATCCGGCAAATTCGAGATTCGCTCTGAAAGTCCGTCTGGCCAAGAACCCATTCTAGCCCATTTCCAATTTTCCTAGATCTAGGCACCAATCAGAACCCTGAGGCGGGCTTTACACGATGATGATAGCGCACCCTGTTGAAGAAGCGGGTTTTTTAAAAACTTATTTAAAGCTGCTAATGGTTTAAGACAGGGAGTTAGAAGTTTCTTAACTGCTTCCTTATGTTGGAATATGCAACACTGTAAACATGTAAGGGGTAGCCTACCTGTGTGATATCTGCAACAGTGGTAGGCTACTGAAAACGGTTTGATATTCTGTTCATTTATAGGCTAGGCCTAGGACACGTAGCCGACAGAAAACACCTAGTTGGTTAATGAGCATTTTCATCTTGGGATTTAACAGGGAACCTGTGCCCACGTTGTTGGCTTAGTAGCCTACATTACGTCGAGCTGTTGCAAACGCGAGAGACGTCCGTACTGCTAATGAAAATATTCTAACCTCTCGGGGTACCAGCTATCAGAATTAGGCCTACAAGTCCCCCATGCAAAACGTTTTACCATGGTTATCCGTCGGGGTTTTTTGAGTTAATAAACTCCATAAATAACCATTAATTTGTCATTTTATGCCTGCTCCCTGTTGTTTCCTATGGAGTTGTCCGAGCTGATGTCCGAGTCCCATTGAGGCTGGACTGTCATTGGCTCATCAGCGTTCTAAGGGTATTATTGATGCACTGTGATGGATGCTGATTTTGAAAACCAAGAGCACTGAAGTGCAAACTTCATGGTGATGTTGTACAGCTTGAAACAAAACAATAATCAAATCATTACTCGTGCCAACTAAAAATTATGGTCACATTGAATGAGCTTCACAACACAGTAGGTACATTTTAGAGGTCCCTATAAGCAGAGGCGGACAGAGTACACAGCTTCATAACTTGAGTAAAAGCGGAGGGGGATACACCGCTCTACAGTAATTCTTACATATGGTTCCTTTAAGTAGAAAAAAAAGGCCTAAAAGTACTGAAGTACTTGTTTTTAAAAGTACTTGAGTATCAAGAGTAGCCTACATTTTCTAAATATTGCATTACTACTGCAACAGTGCATACATGTATGTAGTACAGAAACGTCCTGGAGTTGTGAAAAATGTTGATGTTAATACCTTGGAAAAGGAATTGAAAGTAAAATCAAGTCATTTTCATCTTTTTACCATATTGCCAGGGATGGGCAGTATTTCTAATACATGTATTTAAAATACGTATTTCAAATACAAAATACTATTTTGTAATTGAAACACCTGAAGCGAAAACAATCATTAACTTGTTCAGCAATTGAAATAGTCTGGCGAGGTGGCCCACAGGTTGGCACATTCCCTGCATCCAGAAACCTGCTACGTCCTTATCCATCGTTTTGTCTATGGTTTCGTCTCTTATCTAAATCTGACCATGGAGTTGACTTTGGCGGTAAGCTGAAGGTGATTGTTGATAGGCTGTCCCAATCAGTGGCGCCTGCACAATCCAATCATGTTTGAGAGGTAGACAACAAATTGAGGCTTTCCGAGATTTTTCTTTTTTCCTTTTTTTTTTAGAAGAAGTAACGGGTACTCACAGTTATGCATAGAAATGTAGTGGAGTAAAGAGTACAATATTTGCCTCTCAAATGATACTCGAGTAAAGTACAGATCCCTCAAAATTGTACTCAAGTACTGTACTCAAGTAAATTTACTCTGTTACTGTCCGGCTCTGCCTATAAGATGACTCTACAATGTCAACAGATTAGAAGCCTTCCATTGTAATGTAATTCAATTCTAATTAAGCTGAATTTCAATTGCCAGAGCACCAAACAGATGTAAGAATGTACCTCAAAGTGCTTTATTATCCATACCCTAAGTCATCATGAGAGCATAAAGATAACAAATACCACAGGTGAAGTTATAAGAGTAGGAGGAGTCTTGAAGTTACTATAGCAAGCTGTGTTACAAAACTTCCCAGCAACACATACAGTATATCCTTAAGCTAAACAAGCAGATAGGCAGCAGCAATGAAGACACGCTTTCTCAAAAGGTCGAACACAGCAGACATTTAACAGGAAGATGTGTGACCCACAGGCCTAGCACTGTGGGCAGACTGAGCAGAGAGCACCAGAGCGGGGGCCCTCCAGAGTCTCTGCCATTGTGTGGGTGTGACATCTTAATGGCAGGCGAGGATTTCACATCAGCTCGCACCTCATTAGGAAGCCCTCCCTCCTTCTCTTTCTCACTCTTTCCCTCCTTCCCCCTCTCTCTCTCTCTCTCTCTTTCTCTCTCACTCTCCCCCTCCCCCTCTTCTTCCCTCATGGGAAGTAGAAGAAGGCACATCACAAGACAGCCCACATGCTGCCTGATCGGGTGCTTGATCAGGGCCAGCACTGGGCCAGAGTTGTGCCGGATTCGGTGGCTATCCGGGAGAACACTTTAATGAGCACCTCAACAAAACGGCTGCTTCCTCCCTCTTTACCTCCATATCCAGCACCACACCATCACCTTCACTGTTATCACCCCCCTCAAGCACAGTCTTTTGTCTGGCGAGTCACAAAGCACATTCTTTCTCCTGATCCATCTCCATAGGGAATCAAATTATAAGACAAAAAATCAGCCTTTATTGCTTGGTAATATAAAACTAAAGTGACATAAAATGTCATGAAGAAAAACAGCTCTAGGCTTTTACTTGTAATGAGTGAGCATAAGGATCTCGTTCAACAAATAACTTCATTTGATTTGTCTGATGATTTGCCAAATCATTGCTGCAGTGGCAGAAAAGGGGTAAGCTGCCGTCTGGCGATGCCTCGACTATGCAGAATTATCTATACAATGTTTCAAATAATCTCTATGATCTGAAGTTTTGAGGCTTTGCATCAGATACCCACCGTCATTCCACATGAACATAATCTATCTAGCCCCAGATAAGGAGTTATATATGATTTAAATAATCACAAAATTGGTGGAAGTTTGTTTTCTAAATCCCAAAATGGACAATTTTTTTATAAATACTTCAGCACTTTACATTTTTTATTCAAACCTGTTGCATAGAAAGCAATTTGTCTGAGGAATCACACCATTTCAGTATCACTCCCATAGCACATTACACAATCTGTGAAACTGTGAGCATATGCAGCTCAAGCGTTGCTTGCTGGCAATGAAAAGTAAATGATCACAAATTAACTACCAGACATGTCAATATCATCACGCTAATTATATCATGGTACAAGTAAATGACCAGCACACATTCATGTTAAGCATACCAGTGAACAGATACATGACCAGCATATATTGGTGATACTAGTGAACAAATAAATAACCAGCATATAGTATTTTCATGCTAGTAAACGACCAGCAGTATCATGCCAGTGGTGCCACTGCACATGTAAACAACCAACAAGTAGCAATCATGCCAGTCATAACGATGAACAGGTAGATGACGAGCAGTATCAATCATGCCAGTCATACCAGTGAACATGTAAACGACCAGCAGTATCAGTCATGTCAACTGAAGAACAGGACACCTCATGAGAGGCATCATTAAAACTGCATTCCCTCCAGCATGCCCCCCTCCCCCCTCCGAATGTTAATATTTGCACAGAGCTGCATAATTAAATTTATGGAGCCATCTGCCCTTTTGCTTGGTTAAATATTTATGTGAGCCTCTCCTTCTTTAGGGTGTCCCCCCGCTTCTGTTGTTATTGAACTACGACGTAGCCTACAGCTGTGTTTCCTTGTAATGTCAGTATATGACTTAGATTTCTTCTGGCCTGACTGAGTCTGTATTGTTAAAGTTGTGCGAAACAGTTCATTATATTCAGATTCAGTTGGATTCAGGTTTTTAACTTGCCGTTTGCATTCCTCGAAAACAGACTACTGCATCATCTGTTCATTTCAGCTATCTGTCTTTGCTTATTTTACAGCAGTCAGCAGAAGCTACTATCAAGGCATGCATCATCCTAAATGGGTGTTCATTCTCTTTAAATTAGCAGTTTTTCTAATTGAAAAAAAGAACCTGAAAAAAAGATGTTCTAGAAATTAAATGATGTAATAAAATTCTGAAGCATGCATCAAAGCCTCTAAAATTCTTTAAAAGTACTTTATGCAAAGTGAAAAATCAAAACGAATGCTCAGGAGTAGCCTATTGGGAGACTTTTCACTGACTAGGCCTCCCAAAATCATAACATGTTGGTGAAGAAGCATAATAATCATGTCTCCACATTGTAACATATTATGAGCATTAAAATACTTAATTCTTTAACTAGCTCCAGTTTAGACAGAGTGAGGAAAACCCTCGAAACAGATAGGCTACTTGCTATGTACAGCATAACTATTTCATAATATTCTCTCTGTGTCCCCCCCCCCCCCCCCCCTCGCCTCAATAGTACACCCACCTGCCCCTCATCTTCCGTCAACAGGGAGTTTGGAGTTTGAGCACAAGGATACGCTTTAGTCATTTGTTGTCATGGCAACTGCCGCCAGTATTTGCCACAGCATCATTTCTCTAGTCGAGAGTTTTCATGGCCGGAAAAAAAAGAGAATTAAAAGTTGGGATAGAGAGACAGTGTCTGGAATGGTTTACTGGCTAGAAAGAACAATGTCCTGCAGTAACACAGCTATAACCCCAAAATCAACCGTGAGTCAACATTCACCCTGTTTATATTTTGAGAGAAAATATACTGTCCCTCTGCTCCAAGTAGAATTAGGCAAGATGCCAATGAACAACATTACAAAAATATCCCCAAAGGGCTTTCCCCTCTGAATATGTGATATCCTACTTACAATGATGCTTGAAGACATATTCTGAATGGCCACAACAACATTCACACTATGCTGGTCAAAAATGTCAGATACTTGCATGATATCGGCTGAAAAGAATCAATCACTCTAAAAAAATTAGCATTATTTTCATCAAAGCCAAAAATTTGCTATGCATCAATTAAAAGGGCATGTGAAAAGGCCACACAGCCTTTCCATTTGCCAAATTATGCTATTTGCATAACAACAATGCTTTGATGGAACACATTGTTTGTGAGAGCAAATCCAAAATGATTACTGTGCAAAAAAACAGCCTTCATGGTTTCCAGGTACATTAGGGACATTCATTGAAAGAGACCTCCTTCTCAGGCCTATATTTGGGTAACAAGTGCCTCACTACTTCAGACAATACCAGTGGAGATGCTTGTTCTGTTTTGTGCAGTAGAATCCTTCATTGGAGGTCGTGCTCAAGCAGTTATCAAGCACCATAGAAATCTTTCATCACAAGCTGAACACAGGCATGCACACATACACACATACACAAATGCACACACACACACACACATACACACACACACACACACACAGAGACACATGCACACACACATACTCTCTCTATCTCTCTCTCTATCTATCTATCTATCTATCTATCTATCTCTATTTCCTTTAATGCAACAGTTTTGTACTAATGTTATTTAACCCTCAACATTATCAAGTAACATTGGTCAGTAAAGACTCAAGAGCAGCATAATACATTTTATATCATCAGAGCACCATCTAGAGGTGAACATGCATCACTCTGCCATCGTGCTTGGGATCCCACAATTATATTCACCGTGGTTCTCTCTGTGTGTAAGAACACAAATGGTTATATTACTCTAATATATCAGTTTAGCTGTTAAGCTCATGTGCTAGTATCAATCACATCTGACATATGAACTCATCACTAAATCAGAAGTTTACACAGAAGATGACATCAATATTATATAATCACATAAAATGTGCAGCTCAGGTGCAGTTTATTTTCCAGAGTCAGAAGTCTCAAATCACCTCTCTCGTTCAGTGCCATTTAAAATGCTAACTCTGTCGCATTACCAGTTGGATTCACAGAGATGGAAAAAATTCAACTGATGCATGTGCAAAACCCCTCAGTCCAGCGGCATGCTTTCAGTCCACAGTCATTGCAGGGAAAGTAGGATGGCAGGCTCAGGCTGCGTCCTCGTCATGACTGGGAAAGAGCTTAAAACTAGCTACACTGTCTAAACAGGAAGGTAAATATTTGTGTCAATATAGCTAGGACACATAATTCCATTATGAATGACTCATCTTGAATGATTTCAAGGATTTGATTGAGGTGATGATTAAAGTTCATGGCATTTACCATCATAGGGATTTCATAAGCAGCCAACTGTTCACACAAATAAAACACTCACTGTCACTGTGAAAAGAGTCGGCAGCACCTATGTGAAATATACAAAGTAAACATTCTGAGAAAGAAAGACATTCTGAACATAACAATGAAATCATCACATTTCCTGTCTGTGTTTTGCCATTTTGAAATGCTTAATTGTTCCTGAGAAATAATAACTTCAGCAGATGCAGTAATCATTCAGATCTTGAATGACAAATCACTGTTTGACACACAGAAAGAACATCTGTTGCATCACTTACTGTTTTCATCTGAACTGACTTATTGCTCAGTGAATGAATCAAACTTTTCAACAGGCTGTAAATGTGCAAGGCTGTGTAGGTAGGCTGCTGGGATATGGTAAGCTGAAAAAGGCACAGTGTGTTCGACAAATCTAAAAACAAACTGTGTTCTTGGTTCTTGTTGTGTGTGTAGTAGAATCAAAGCAGTCACAGGCAGAGATGATCTATAACTTTCTTTACTCAACGTCTTCACGCATGCTTCTCTCTCCTTCGTATACGTATTCTATTGAATAACATAGGTGGCACAGTGCCACTAACTGGGCAGGAGGTGTATTGCACTATACCACAGCTCTTTCATGTGCTCTGCTGGGTCATGCAATTTGAAACCAATAAAATGTCAAAAACTGAGAATCAGATGGCATGTGACTACTGAAAGAACTGTGTATCTGAATCATGAGCTTTTTTAAGTGCTTTGACACCAACAACTACATATTGCACTTTCAAGGCTGTTACAGTTGCATCACTGTATTTCAAAGCATCACCAGCATGCAGCTATAGTGCTTGACTTGTGTCACAGATCAAATTATTAAACAGATAAAACATTTCAACTCATAGTATGCCTCCCACAACTAATTGAACACAATTTGAATTGATTCATGTGTCATAAATACAAAACAGATAGACAGTTTGGATGCAGTTTGTCCCCCCCCCAGTTGATGGCAGCATTGTTAGAAAATACATCTGCAGAGCTCAGTACCAAACTCAACTCATATGATAACATATGTCATTCATAAGTTTCCATGAGGCACATTGTGCAGTGCTGTCATGTTCCCATCCCACCAGTTTGGGTGGCCACAGCTCTACTTTCTCATCTGTGGTTTCATAACATATTCCCAGCTTGACTGCTAACAAACCGCATGGTCTGCTGAACAAATGCTGAGGGACGCAAAGAAACAATATGCCCAGGGGCGGCTCCAGTGAGCTTCCAATTCCACAGTCAAGTTATGCAGCTCGGGGATCCCAAATATGTGACCCAAGATGAGATGAGACGGGATTCCACCGTTCGGCTCGCCGGTGTTGGCCACCCACCCAGTTGGTAGAGCAACATGCCCAGGGTCACAGCATTCCATTTCTGACCAGGGGACCCCCTTAGCAAGAGCACAAACAGGGCATGTCTACTCAGGAGTGTACGCAGAGCATTCAGGAGAGCATGTGCTCCGCTCATTCCTTCGCCATCAAAGCAACTCTAAGCCAAGGCCACAGATGGGAAGATGGGAGGAGCGGGGGCTGGAAAGGGGCGATAGTAGCTCGCCTGATCCATCATACCAGTCCTGAGTAGGAGGGAGGGATAGAGGGCCGGATAGTTGGCCAAAAGATGTCAACACGGGCCCATCCCGGCACCAAGTGAATTGCCCATGCATAGCCCATGTGCCGTGTCGTTGGGACGCCTCGTCTGCAGCAGGTGCCAGCAAATGACCAACAGGGAAAGGCATCTGGGTGTGTGTGTGTGTGTGTGTGTGTGTGTGTGTGGTGTGTGTGTGTGCGCGTGTGTGTGTGTATTAGACGATGAGCGGAAGGGAGCGTTGACACAATGATGTCTCACCCTTGTGCGTACTCAGAGGGACGGTGGACTTTGTAATGGCTAAACCGTGTCTGAATGACAATCATCCACAGCACCACCATGCCAGACAGACAGAGGCTGATGTGCACTGCCAGATTTGTCCTTGTCGTCCTTGGTGGTCTTGGTGCATCAAAATTCAATTACAGTTGAGACCACACTGTGAAATGCCATCACTGGGTATTATCTCAATTCTGGTGTATTACTGTAACATGGCAAAAAATCCCCGGTAAATTATCATCACAACATAAAAAGAAAAGAAATCCTACTTCTTGCATGATAATTAAGATCATAAGCTGGTTTAACAGCAGGATATTGTGTTTGCTTGGCTAATGCTGCCATATGGTTCCTATTAATCCAGACAGATTCAGAACATGATTTACTAGGCCCATGTAGCATGTTTCATTAAATGGATTAATCATTGTAAAAGTTTATGGATTTTGAAATCAGTTGACGTCACTGGAACCTTCGGAAGAATACTGGAAATGAAATCACTCCAGGACTCCAAGAGGTCCAACTTCATGTGGGCCTCTTCAGCGAGGTCCAACTTCATGTGGGCCTCTGTAGAAAGTGAGAGAAATAAGATGGACAAAATTGTATGAATAAGAAATGTAACTGCAGCTGTATGAATCTCTGGACATCAGGAGAAGCAATCTCATGTACTTTTTAAGTTCTAACACAGCAGCTGTTGGCTAGCCTATATTGTGTCCAGTGGTTGCTTCTGTGATGGCTTTTGAAACTCTAAGAGACAAATCTGTAACATAATTAAGACTATTCAACATGTGTGAACAGTAGAAGCACGTTTTTAAAATTGTTTCTCACCATATCAGCAGGGGGGTTGATGTCCAGATATCACTCAAAGTCCAAATTTTCATTTTAATGGTGAAGTTACATGCTCCGTAAACCCATGATACTGACTATAAAGTGTAGAGCCTAGACTTAATGTTACGACGCTCTGGGGCTTTTCCCATATTTGGCTGGACCTCAAAAGTCAAAACTTCCCGTCGCAGCAATATAACTGGCTGAAGAGCATTGCCCATCCCAGAGGCATAACCCAGGCAAGGCAAAATATTTATATAGAGGCGGAACGACATCATCCACAACACACTCATTCACGTCAGAGAAGGCAGCAGAGTCCTTTTGGAGGAGACGGCTCCATTCTTTTGAGGAACGGACGACACGACTTCTGACGTTTTTAAAACTTATCATAAACTTTTTTGAGATCAACATGAACGCTTTCGTCGGTCTGCATTGCACATTACTTTTTGCGTTGAGCCTGATATTTGGAAAATATCCTGCCGATGGTAAGATACATTTAGGTCAATCACTTTTGACTCTTGTGAGTTGCTACATTTCAGATGCTCACGAGCAGGCTAAAAGATCAATCTGCCTGCAGTACTATGATTATTATGTCGACTTTTGTCGTCATGCTTGATGTATTTCCTTGCTTGTTTCCTGGCTTGTAATATGTCTATTCACACAATCAGTGTGAGAAGTGAACTCTCTGAACTTAGGATTTAGGCACTGGAACTCAGATTCACTTTCCTAAAGACTCAAGGTCTCTGCAGATCTCTAAAAGCTTTATTGTGCGCAGGTGCACATGGGATTTATAAACGTAACGACTGTAATTATTTTCCCAGTGTAGGCATTGGACAAAATACTTTACTTTCCCCCAAAGTATTTCTTGCTGACAGATCTGACTCAATATATATATATATATATATAACCTTTAAATGTTTTTACCTTTATTTAACCAGGGGATTAGCCTGACGAGCCAGTCACCCCAAAGTATTTCTTGCTGACAGATCTGACTCAATTTACAGAAGAAAACAAATAATGTGTTTATATATATATATAGGTTATATATATATATATATAAATATATATATATATATATATATATATATATATATATATATATATAACCTTTAAATGTTTTTACCTTTATTTAACCAGGGGATTAGCCTGACGAGCCAGTCACCCCAAAGTATTTCTTGCTGACAGATCTGACTCAATTTACAGAAGAAAACAAATAATGTGTTTATATATATATATAGGTTATATATATATATATATATAACCTTTATTTAACCTTTATTTAACCAGGGGATTAGCCTGACGAGCCAGACCCACATTAAAATGTAGGGTCTGGGCACTCACCGTTCGCACTGCTCAGTCCGAGGGGCGGGATAATCGGTTGTCTTTCAAATTTCTTCTGCACGCAATAGGACAGCGCTATGAGTCCCATGGTTTCCCACCAGCGGAGCTAGTTGGCTAGTTCAAACTTTTGCCAACTTAATAAAAGCTTAACTCGTGTCACACTGTTCGCCAACAGCAACATTATCTTATTTGTTTTCAAGTAGCAGGGAATTCAAGCCAAAACGTTGCAACTCTGCCATCAATCATTATGTTAAGCCCGCCTAACAACTCTATACACGATTTGATTGGCCTGATAGAAGTTTAATTTTTCGAGCTCACAAGCCAACGGAGAGTTGCTAGACTAGCCCTGGCAGCAAATGTAATTTGTTGCCGCTAGGGTGCGTCTAGATTTCTAGGCTACCAGGGGATAGAATACGTTTATATTTGTATCTCTTTTTCAAGTGGGCCCTGGAGAAGAACTCAGCACACAAAAAGTAACATGACCAAAGGAAAAAGACAGCAATGACAATAATGATATACAGACATAAAACTGAAACAATATCAAATTTAAAAACAGACAGATTGATAAAATTGATTTAGAAATTCCTTAAAATTGATTTATGGGATGAAGAGCTCCCGTTTTAAGTGTTTCTGCAGCTCATCCCAAGCAGCTGTACTACAACTAAAGGCTGCTTTGAAAAACTCTGATCCTACTGAGGAAACGTCAAACAGAATATACCTGCTAGAGTGTTAATTGTACCTATGCCTTACTAGTTTTTAAGAGTGAAGACATAAGATGGAGGCAGACCTATAATTGCCTTGTACACATTACACAAAGATCAATGAGTGCATTTCTCTTTGTACTTAAAGTGAAGGCCAACCAACCATTTCATATACACAGTGATACACTTGGATACACATTACCATAATCTAACACAGGCCCAATCTTATTAGGTGTGGCCTACATAATTTATCAGATGTGCCATTCTTACCTATTTCTTGTCACTGACATTCGAAAAATAAGCTCAAGTCTTTGTAAACATGTAGTTTGGTGTGAGAACCAGGGGATTTAAAGGGTTTATCTGTGTGGTGTCTGGTGGAAGAACCAGGGGATTTAAAGGGTTTCTCTGTGTGGTGTCTGGTGGGAGAACCAGAGGATTTAAAGGGTTTCTGTGTGTGGTGTCTTCCAGCCGGGATGTGCTGGCTGCAGCAGAGCCAGGAGCCGCGTTGTGACATGGTGCTCAAGAGGGGGGTGACCCGTGAGGAGTGCTGTGCCGGTGGCCGTCTAGACACCGCCTGGTCCAACACCACTCTGCCCATCAACGAGGTCAGCCTGCTTGGATTTCTGGGAATCGTGTCCTGTAAGCCTTGCAAAGGTGACCCCACGCATACATTTCCTCAATACTTGACATGGTGCCACTTGAATGATGATAGTTTGGTCTTCGTGAAGAACCTAGTAGAATTGTTATAAATAGAATATATATAAATATAATACCTTAATACTAGTAGATGGTGTATTATTTGAGGATAAGTTAATTTTGTGTACATCTGGTAAATTGGGGTTGATATGTTGTAGTGTATACAGTATCAGGTTTGTAATCGCTGATTGTAGTAGCATTTGGAAATACTTATGTGGCTTTTGAAGCTGCTGTATATTTATTTATGAAAATGCAGTTAGTGTGCTGTTAAATATTTATGTTGGTTACACATGAGTTCTAGACCAAACACTCTTCACTTTCTCACAATATTGTGATGCACATAATTCTACATTCAGTGTCATTCAGACAATGCATGGGAAAAGTGACTGGCACCAATAACAAATGCAATTATGTGCTGTGGCCTCTTAAATATGCCTTATAGTGTTTCATATTTGTGGTATGGATCTAAGCCAGATGTTCCATCTAACTCTCTCCAGCTGTTTTGAGTAGGTTCCACTCTCAGAAGTCTTAGCCAGGTATTCAGGTTCACTCAAGGATATATTCAGTTCCCCCCACCCCACCCAAATCTCCCAAAAGAAGATTGTGGAAACATTTGGACACCCTCCCACAACCTGTTAGCATGACACTAAAGCATACACATGGCGAGGAGGAAGTATAATAAATCAAAAGAGGTGTTGAAAGAGCAAATGCTGAAGATATTACAGGCTTTGCTGGAAAATGGTGTTTAAGATAACGATTAGGTCTGTCTTACTCAACAGTTGCAACACAAGTGATTAACAGTTCCTGGCTACATTGAGTGTATGAGTAAAGTTTTTGTAAATGCTACATTTACCACACTGCTAATCTTCAGCACTGTGAGCTAATCGCATGGTTACATAACAGCATATTGATGGCACCATATGTCCTTCCCATTCTTATGAAAGGCCTAGATGTACTGCTAGATGTATTGCTTGCCGGCAGCTGGCTACTGGCTGCTACACCATGCTGGTCTAATCCAGTATATTAGATGCAGTAGCCAAAAGTCTCCATTTCTCCTTCTCTTGAAGTCCTGTTAGCATAGCAGCTTGCACAATGCTGGACAATGCTCAAAAAAGATTGAGGGGGGATCTGAATTCCATCTTACCACAGGAGAAATGTCTGCCACATGCTCAGATGTTTTTCATAACAGCGCACACAATCAACGTCGGTGAAATTTTTGAAAGACAGAATGAAAGAGACTGTTCTGGAGTTTTTTCTGTGTTTGTTTGTCTTCTGTGTGTGTGTACAGTATGTGTGTGGATGGGTGCGCTTGTGTGTGTGTGTGTGTGTGTGTCAGTGCTGCTTGACTTCGATTGTCATAAAAAAGGAGTGTGGACCTCACAGAATGGCCTTACATGTGTGCTACCGATGTCAAGTGCTTCAAAGCATTCCTCAAAGCTTGACTAATGTTCCTTACCTGACCCATCCGCTTTCTTACATTATTTTTTTCTGAAGGCTACATAAATCCTGACTGGCTGTCAAAAGATCCCTCCTCCCCCCACTTCTCCTCTCCCTCACAAAAACAGAGTGGAGGATGATGGGAGGTTTCTCCATCAGGCCTTTGGAGTCTGCATCAGAGGACAGCAGGGTATCCCAGTGGAGACTCATAAAACGATACTTTAGTACAACATCTAAAGGAAACAGAATGTTCATTATATAGATACCCTAGATAGTGTCTGTCTAGGGGATGATCCTATCCTGATCCTCAAAGCCAACATGGTTCCTCCACAGAGTCTAAGCCACAGCTTGATCCTTACCCATCAGGTCAAAAAGCCTCCAGTGTCAAGTGAACTTGTGGGATCCAGGTTCAATTCAGGAACTTGAACTTCATCTCTGTTCAGTTTCTCTGATTGAGTTGCTGGTGTGTGTTTACAGAGAACTGCGATGGTGTCAAGTGTGGCCCTGGGAAGGTGTGTAAGATGAAGTTGGGGCGGCCCCAGTGTGTGTGCTCCCCCGACTGTGGCAGTATCTCCGGCAAGCACGCCGTCTGCGGCAGCGATGGCAACTCTTACCGAGACGAGTGCGACCTCCTCATGGCCAGGTGCAAAGGGCAGCCAGATCTGGAGATCATGTACCAGGGGGAATGCAAAAGTAAGAGCACAGCTCCTGTTGAGCTCTTTGGTTTTCCTCTCAGTATATGTATAATGGCCATTTTTCAGCTGATGTTCACCTTAACTTTCATCCCTTGATTTAATCTTCACTATATTGACACACAATGTCCAGTTTTCTTCTCTGTACTCTTGTACAATGCCTAGTTTTCGGTTTTTGATCGTGTTGCTGGTTTCCCCTCAGAGTCTTGCTCCAACGTGGTATGCCCTGGCACGCACACCTGTGTGACTGACCAGACCAACAGTGCCCACTGTGTCATGTGCCGCACAGCCCCCTGCCCCCTGCCCATGGCAACTGAGTCCCCCATATGTGGCAACGACAACATCACTTACTCCAGCGCCTGCCACCTCCGCAGGGCCACCTGCTTCAGAGGGCGGTCCATAGGAGTCCGCCACTACGGCCATTGCGCAAGTAAGTCCTGGCCCAGCATTCCACCTGGGAATACTGGCAATTCTTGGAAGGCGGAATAGCCTAAAATAACCAGATGTGGCCTAAATGTTACAGCACACAACTGGCTGAAGTCTGACACAGAGTGTATTTTTGGTTTTAACCGATGGCTTACGTCTGGTTTTGTGTGCAGGTGTAGAGGGGAGTGAGGAGAATTCCCTCGACTAACTTCTGAAGACATTTCGGGCGTGAAGTGATAAAACTCCCAGCACTTGGTTTGGATTGGATTGCCTGCTTGCGAGTTCCTAGTCAAGACTTTACGGCCCCCCCTGTTAGTCTCCAGCAGCTTCAGTCTTATGACAATACATGTGGATGTGGAGTAGACCGTGGGAAGAGCAAGTCTTCTGCAAAACGGGAGCCACTGACATGTTAATGCATGCGGTACATATTAAATGAAATGATTTTTTGAATTACTTTTTTTTTTTACTGAAATGTCTATTTTGGAGAGGTTTTTGGTTCACTTTGGAGGATTTGTTTTGCAAGATGTGTATATTGTAAATACAATACCACTACTATTTATTGGAGAAAATATAAAATACCTATTTAATACCTCTGTCATCTAGAAGTCATATACCCATAGATCATTTTGAAATATATTTATTGTAATATCATCTATTGTTATGTGGGCAGCGCATGTCTGATACCGGTAGAACTGTTTTCAATGACATATTTGTATTGTGTATTTAAATGACAGTGCGGCCATTTTGGCAAGCTGTGCTGGAATCTTAATCACAGAGTTGTAGAGCGTAGACAAATGCCAAAACAGAGCAGCGTCGATCTGTCTTTACATTCCCCTGCCTTTGTTTGGAGGTGAGTCTAGTCGGCAGCCAAAAAATGGAGTTTACTACTCTGCCTTAATGTGTGCAACAGTTTGGGGTCTGGAAAATTTAATTACCTACCAATCAATAAAATTACCAGCTGGATGCTAATAGACTAGACTGCACAAAACAGTTTTCAGTAAATCATCATTTTCATTGCCTTTGTTTTTGTGTAATGATGGGTTATCTGAGTTCATTCATTATTTTTCTGCTCCTTTATTGGTTACATACACACATTCTAAATGCGATTGGCTATCCGGTCATGGAAAAAAACTCTTAAGACTTTCTAAAAGGATTCATCTGAAAGCATTCCATGTTCAGTTGTAAGTATTCTAATGTATCTGTACAGGTACTGTATTGTACTGCATTTAATGTTCTGCCCTGCTTGTTGATAGAGCTACTTTCACAATCCTGTATAAATATCTACTGTTAAAATTTGATGGATAAATGTATCAAGTTATTTTTGTATTTTTCTACTGATGTTTGAAATTAAAAATGTTAAAGAATATTTTGGTCTCAATGTGTTTTTATACTCTTGTAAATGTACTCACAACTTTTCCACTACATTCCGAGCAACATAAACAAACACATTTAACTCTTTAACAAAAAGTTTTTGGATTCAAGTGGATCTTTCCATTGTTCAGCAAAGGTAGGCTAGCAAAACCTGTTTCCATTTATTTCATCAGGTCCAGACAGAACATTGGCCAGTTAATGGACAACATAACGTTATTTCATAGAGCCACGAGATTACTAAGGCCTAGGGAATCTGAAATGACCGAATGTGAAGATTGTTATCTCTTCCAGAGCACTGCACCAGTGTCTCTCTTCTCTCTCTCTCTCTCTCTCTCTCTCTCTCTCTCTCTCTCTCTCTCTCTCTCTCTCTCTCCTACACACACGCTCTCTGCGTGCCATGCACATGGATGTCCCTCTGAGCAGGAAGGAGAGATGAGAGACGAGGGGATCAGAGTGGGTGGAGGTGCTGCCCCTCGTCCCCGTCTCAGAGGCTCCCTTCTGACTTAGGTGGATGAGGTGAGGGATGAAGGGGTACTGAGTCACTTTCCTGTATCAAATACCTCCCTTGTTTTCCCTCCTCCATGAGGCACTCAGTTCTCTGACGGCACAAGCATCTGGTTTGACTTTGGGGAGATGTTTATATTCTGATCCAAGCACCCTTTTATTACATTGGGAATGGGATTAAATGTTTGCTCAAACAGGCCATAACAATGCTGTAAAAAAAAGGGAAAAAAGGGCTGCTCTCCATCCATCTTGCTGGATGTGCGTAAAGGAGCCTATTGTTCACTTTCTCCGATTTTTCTGAAGTTTTTAAGTTTCCACTGTGAGTTTTTGAATCTCCTCGGTTTTAAGGGGGGCAAAAAAGACCGTCCCATCAAAAGTGTCACATCTCTTCCTTTCCGTCTCTCATGACTGGCTATGCCCATTTCATCAGAACACAATAGTATGACCTCAAAATGATCTAATGGCTACATGTTGTTCAACAGTCTGCAGTCTTGCCAGTTTTAATGATCTCTGGGGAATCAACTTCGGGGCGTTTCAGAAGAAAAGTATGTGCTCACATACCAAAGGACTTGACATTAAATCCACTATTTATGACCAAGGATATGTAGGCCAATTTAATAGAGAGGGAGAAGCTCCGAACATCTCAGATTAGACCCAATAGCCTTAAGAAACATCCTGAAGATATGATGAGTTGAATGATATTCCTCATACTGTTATGATCTACAGTTGTCATGTGTGAAACTTGACCATAAGCAGTGTAATGTGCAGTCTGGTTCTAATAAGTGACCAATCATCCTTGAAAGTGGCCTCTGCTTCCTGGAGAGAGGGTATGAGAGGCTTTGTAAAATATTACTTGAGAGCATGAGTGAAGAACTCTGAAACGGATGTTGATGTTATCAAAACAGTTCAAAACAAAGTTTACATATTACTAACAGGTCTTTTCATAGAATATAAAGGGTATGATGGAATGACAGACTAAGTAAAAGCTCCTATTTTCTTTTATTTTGTAAAATGTTCCTTTACAAGCAGACATTTGCAGCAAGACAGAATGCTGGCCTATATTTAGAAACAACATTTTGATTTAATAAATGGAATAATCATTTTATAGGATACATTTATTAACAGGGTATGTTTACCAAAAATCTGCACAGAGTAAGAAGGTGAAAACAAGCACATTTTGGTTGGAGAGATGATGAGATATCTATCAGAACTCAAAAGTTAAGCAACCTTTAATCGTTCCAAACAAGAAGTGTGCTGAAACTGTTTTGCTGAAACTCAAACACAGATTTGATCTCACAGACGAGTCCACTGGGGAAAGCCTGACCCCTTTCCTCTCCCTCTGTGTGGTCTGTGACTGGCGGCGCTGCAGGATTGGCGGGCCGGACGAGGCTATGTTCCTCTCCCACTCCTCGGTCCCCTTCTCACAGGCAAAAAAGTATAATTCATTACCTGGCCTTTCTCCAGTAAAGTATTTATTTAATATGGGTCAGAGAATACAAATAATACTCCCACCAGGCAGAGAAAGGCACATTTTTGACTCATGAAGACTTCAGCTAAATTGATTTTTGGCTCCCTTGTGACAGAACAATGTCCATAGGTAGAAGCAGCTGGGAAGTTGTTCCCTGTAACCCAACTCAGGAGAAGCTTACATAAGACTGAATGTGCCACATTCAAACCAACACAACATCCATCGACCTATTTTTTGTGGTGGAGTTCTGCACATGCCAGCATTCACCTCCCACTTGTTGACGTCAATTTATTGTTGTCTTGTGTGCCACCAATGACTTCCAAAGTGTAGGGCATTTTCTGAACATTCAAAGATGTGGAAAGCCTCATCGATATCGGGGTGGGGAGTAATGAATCTGAGTAAAAGTCCACAAATTCCAAAGGAGGCGATATAGTGACTCACAACAGGGAGCCATAGCTTAAGGTGATCTCACTAGCCATATGGAGACCATTTCCTCTCAGCCTTGCCCATCAATACAAAAAGCACCCATGGAGCAAGACCTGGATCAAGCCCTATGCAGGAGCTCTAGAATAACAGTCTGACGAGCCTCCCATACCATCCGAGTCCATATTATTGTTGGTCTTTACTAATGGTACTGTTTTCAGTGCACTCGTCCTTAACAAAATCCATTTGACACATGTGCTGCCTCTAATTCCTTCCAGCCGTTGATAGTGATCTGACTCGGTCATGGCCGATAGCCAACTCCATCCACGATGGTGGATTTTCCAGGGTTTCAAGATATGGAATGCTAACGAGCTGGTTACACTGGTTCTCAAATTATATTATAAAGCTGGGACTTTCAATTTTATAAGGGTTTTTACATGTAATTTCTGTGACCATTCTGAACAATCCATTCCAAAGACCAGCACACACTGGACTAGCATCAGAAACTTTAAAATGCATGACAATTACACATTATTTCCACCTTGTTGTGAACACAACAACAGTTACCTCTAACTAGGTATGTATGGCCACAGACGGAAGTCCTGGCTTGTTCACAACATATTTGTTAATCCATTGCAATCGGATGAATAAAGGCGTGAAATTCAGCTGTTAATTGTGCCCACATGGTGCTCTGTCATCCATACTCTCTGGCGGGGAAGTGATGGAATCATTGTGTCTTTTGCAATAGGGACAATATTTATGACAGTCTCTCACCACCACAATGGAAAAGTAAAACTGTGAAGGATTTTTCCCAGAAAGAATATTTCAAGGAGTCTGGGCCTTGTGATTGAAAAGACTTGATTCTGTTTAATCTGACCTTAATTATATGTTGTATCTTGTTCTCTGCAAGTGCTTAAAGTGTTTCCATCTTCCCCTTAAGTAAATGCTTTAGTGGGTAGCAAAGCCTCTATAGCCCTCCATGGCAGTCAGGCAATCATTTCCAGGATGCTGTAAAGTGTTTCTCAACTCCTGCTCTGACACATCCCGTCAGCAAATGTACATTTCGTGATGGACTCCGCTTCAGGAGGAGGGCGGGGGTGTGTGTGGGTGGGGAGGAGTAAAAAACAAGTGAGCCATGACTAAGAGGCCCAGGAAGTTCCAGTCTGCTGTTATTGCTGTGTCTGTGCACTGGGGGCCCGCCGCCGGCCGGAACTGTGCACACAGCCTTCCCCGCTGGAGAGTCTGGAACTGCTCTGTGAGGTGACAGTTGCCCCTGAGGCAACTCACCAGGAGGGTAATTAACACGTTTAACCATGTGGGCACTGTGGGTTATCCTGAGACCAGCCGAATTTCCTGGAAATTTGGTAATGGGGTTCAGTTTGACCGACAGCCACAATGTATGTCACAAGGAGTGGACAATTCAGATGTTGTGCATATAGTATTTAACAAAGTGTTATATTTCCAAAGGTTTGTGTGGTCCAGAAAGCTATTCAAGCATGTTTACTCCTAGAATCAGATTTCCAAGTTAATCCTTTGAACAAGGCTAGCAACCTTCTTCCACAGTTTAAGGAAGAAAAAAGAAACAAATAACTGCCAGACAGAAACCACAGGAGACAAACATTCAATTTTTCCAAAACACCAAGATGAAGTGACAATGCTGTTTTTCTTTGTAATGCCAGTAAAACATGTAATTAAGAAAAGAATAACATACCTTTCACGACAGCAACGAATCTCAATGCAAGGGAATTTTGTTTAAAAATTCAAAATGTCAAAGCTATGTATATCAATACTTCTCTCCTCACAGAAAGAACATGTTGCTGTCTGCATTTGTGTCAATTTCATGAACTGTCTCTGGCCCTCAATCAGCAAAACATTGTAACTCTTCATTCAAAAAGTCAAAGCTATGTATATCAATACTTCTCTCCTCACAGAAAGAACATGTTGCTGTCTGCATTTGTGTCAATTTCATGACCTGTTCCTGGCCCTTCATTCTCTTCATTCTGAGTGCTACAATGAACACTGGGCTGCTGCGATGACGCATTTGGAACCGGGAGACAATGGCTCACTTCACTGACACAGACATAGCAACTTCTCTGGTATCAGACCTTTCTAATCGCAGTCCATGGGACAGTGGTGACTCTGCAGCTCCCACAGTGCACAGACACAACACAGGCCAACGGAACCCCAGCCTGATAGAATTACAATGTTCTTCTAATATTCCTAATTTAATCTTTGTTTAATCTCCCTCTCTCAGACAAGTTGGTGCTCGTGTTTCATACAGAGACCCAAACTCTTTGTGCACTGATTTCTTGCAGTGGAGTCAATTGCATAGGGTGTATTTATTTTGGTTTTGTTTGTTTATCAAGATTTAAATGCATGTCAAAAAGCCTCCACATAGTGAGTTAGTGTGCATAAATAGGTCAGGTGGATTTAACAACTTGCCTCCTACTGTGCAACAGATGGAGAATATGCTCCTAAATGTCAACAAGCATTTAGGGAAGTTTTAACATTGCCCTCTTTGAAAGGGAAATGGATAACAGGCTGTCAGATAGGCACTCCTACTTCCATGTGAGATGTAGTGCCAGAGATATTTTAAAACTGAGGAGTACTGATCCAGTTGGGCCTGGATGAAAGTGCATCACCGAGCTTCTGGAAAATGAATGTCTGTTATGGGTATCTGGGATTCATATTAAGGATGCTTGTGAAAAATGTAGAAAATTATGCCAGATGTATCACTCCCTTAACTTTTGTTGCTTAGGATAGCCCATAGATCAGATGACTATGGCATGATTCTGGCTCTAACTCCATGGCTGTTTTAGCCTATACTCATTTGCTCACAGATCAAGTTGGGGTGGCCGCCTATATGTAAATCAGGTGCATCTTAGTCTGCTAAGCATGAAAAATTACATCACATTTTAAAATGCATTGTCTTTGCTACTATGAATTCACACGGCCTATTTAAAACAATTATGTAAACAAAAATTTAAACAGGCATATTACAGGCTAATTGGAATTTCATTCTGATTCATGATCATAGACTGGCCACTAGGACACCACCCTGTGGCGCTCTTTGAAATATAACATTTTAGTAGGCTATTTATCAACTCAAATAGATAGGCTATGCCTAATTAGACAGACTGATCTTTAATGTTAATCAATTCTTTAAATTTAGTGTAATCAAAAACGAATAAACAGCATGCTTTTTAAGCAATCTTTAAAATGTAAAACTGCCTAACCTATGTATGTAGATCTGGTTTTCTGTGAGTGATCTGTACGGGTATGCTAAAATTGAATGGCCTACATTGGGAAATTGAGAGCCTATGTTGTAATTAAATCATAATTATGCTGCCAACGCTTTGTCTAAACCGTTGAACTCTTTTTGGCCGTGACAGTGATCCGTACTTAAACCCTCCCCTCATGATTCATTAGGAGGGTAGTGATGAAAGATGGCAGAAGCTCCACCATGTCCCACCAACCGGTTTTTCTGTCATAGGTGTTCGACAGAGATAAGTCCCCGTCTCCCTGTGAGTAACTACTGGTTGAAGCACACTTGCTAGACACAAGTTGCATATTTTGGGAGCGCTTCAGATAAGCGATCCCTTCGATTTGTAAATGGCCTCCAAGCTAACGTTAACGTACCCTAACAACTTACAATGTGTCAAGAATCAAACTGCACATAGTGCTAGCATGTTAGCTGGACAAGCTAACACACTAACGTTATAACTTAAATAGATTGCTGTCTAGATTAATGATAGACTATGCCTAACTGTCACTTAATGGCGTGTATTTTCAACCTCTACATTTAGAAATGATATGTTTTATCCACCAGGAAGGTATATATTTCTGGTCGTATTGTTAGGTTGCTTGTTATTCATCGATTCGCTCATTTATCACAACGCTAATGTTAGCTGTTCAAATTTGTCTCCCTGCTAGAATTGCTTTAAATCAGGGTTCAGTCGTGTAGCTCCACGGTTGACTTCATGTCCTTCACATGTTCTTGACTTGGTAACACACTGGAGACTTGATTGCTTGAAGTGCACTTCTGTGTCAACAACAAACAGTAGCAGTTACATCTCAACCAGTACAGTGCTCCAGTGGTTCTCTAAGTTAATAGTGTGCCGTGGGATTTTTAGGAACCCAATATTTTTACATGCTCATGAAATAAACTATAGGGCTATTTTCAATGACACAGATTAGGTATGTTAATCACAAAGTGGTGGCTATGAAGCAATAATAGGCTACAGATCTATTACCCCAACTCCGTCAGCCTCATGTGCAAATGTCTATCGCTGTGGTCTCCACTCATCAACACTATATATGTGGAGAGAAAAGATATGGCCAACAGAATCAAAGAACATCCTTGCTACAGCCTATAGCTAATGATTGTGACATACTTCACAATCTGTAACCTTAAGTCGGTGTGCTTTGGCGTTTTGGTTGGACCTTTGAGTGCCTCCAATAAGTTGAGAACCTCTGAATTGGCAACTTCCTTCCTACTTACCTGCTTTGACCAACATTATTGCTCCTTTAGTCAATATTCTATGGATATTGATTTTTAATCTCTGCCGGCGTTATCTGAGCAAAGCATTATTCTTTTAAGTAATATGAATTGACAATGCCTTGATTTTTCTGCAGAAAATTATGTTGTATATGTCCATGTCTTACAGTCAGGTCTTTGAGTAGTCCATTTTAGGCACTGTGTTGATACAGATTTAACATGTGAAATGTAATGTTTCTTAGCAACATAACTCATAATTCATAATACCATCTATGTGGGATTGTTTATCTAACAGCCCATTTAAGACTGAACTGGTAAACATGCTGGTTGTGTTTTACAGGATTACACATGCCCTCGTTGTGATTCTGGTTTTATTGAAGAGTTACTGGAGGAGAGAAGGTTTGTATGTTCTTGATTTGTGTATTTCTTTAAAAGAGAAATGCATCAGATAATACAGAGAAAGTGCAGAGTGCGACCCAGTGAAGTGCAAAGCATTTGTTTTTGTTTTTTTAACTGGCTTAAAACACTGTCCTGCGGTTTATACACAATGTGGCTAATACATAGGAAATGACTATACATTTATAACGGGTAACTTATAACAGTAACCAATTACATTTCCAAAGTAACCTTCCCAACACTGAATGTATGTGAGATTCAACACATTCTTTCGGTTGTGTGACTATGTGAAATTTCTTTGAATTGCCATGAATTTAATTCCGTTTTCTGTCATTCCAATTCCAATTCAACTTCCTGTGGGGCAGAGCCAATTCAATTCAAATTCCGATCCATGAATTTAATGGAGGCCAATTCAGAAAATTCTGAAATTTGCACAAGCCTGGTACCATCTCAGATTTTGTTCAGACCTTGTCAAAATGGGGGACGGTTGCTTTTTGCCGTCATTTTCAAAAGACTATGATATGATGTGGTTGCCAGTAGGAACTTGAAAATGTATGTAGAAGTAGCTCAACGAATGGACATTTAGACCTAGTTTACAAAGTATCAATGATGTACCATAGGTACAGTAATTAGATAGAGTTCCTCTTGAACAAGAGTGAATAAGCAGCAGTATAACAATCACATTAAGTGTATTTGTCTATGAAGGAAATGGTACAACATTGAGAAATAAATCATTTGTATACTAACTGATGAAATATTGACCTATACCTGTATAGTTTTTCAGGTTCCCACTAGCTACCTATTTGTGTCCTATAAAAATTACCAAAATGGCTACCACACCTTTATCCTTAATTTTTCCATGTTCATGTGCTGTGGATATCTGAAATATTAGCACAGCATTAATAAAGTATTATATTTGCAGACAAAATGCTGCATGTCATGTGGGTACAATAATAAATATATATATATATATATATATATATATATATATATATATATATTTTTTTTTTTTTAGTCTTTTGTTTTTGTAGTATATGTAGACAAACTCTAAGCAAAATCTGAGACTGTGCAGCAACCATTTTCCTGGATTCTGCCTGATTTGATATGGAATGGCTCATGAGTAAAATAGGTAAACATGCAGGTATTGACTCTTTAATCAACTAGATGAACATCAACTAATTTTACCAACTTCATTGCCAAATCCAGTGCAATGACCTTTTAGATGTAAAATCCGCCAACTTTGTTGCCTCAAACATGACCTTAGTTGCCCTAATCTGTTACCCATTATGAAATCGATCAGTTCTGATATTTTCAGTCTACATAGACTGGTGCCTTTACAGTTCTTGCTCCTTAGTGAACTGCAACATCTGACTCCACTAAAAGGATTCCATATGACTTTTATCCTTCAGCACAGAAAATGGGTCTACATCAAGCATATCAAGCAGTGACCAACACCAACAGAGGTTTGAGGTTTGTAAAATGTACTTGCTTTCTTTTCAATTGTCTTTACCCTTTGTGTGTACAACCAAGGACTTAGAGTAAAGGCAATTAATGAGAATATGTTGGCTATGTTGACCATGGCACATAATCATCATTTGAACGTGTTGTCTTTGCACAGAATATGGACCACCATTTGTTTACATTTCCCTCGGCATATGGGCAATTCGCCCTGGGCATCTTTGATGACCCTTTCGAACTTGGGTCAGGGTTGCTACCGGAAGACAATCGGGAGGCAGAGAACAGACGGGAACGTGAGATGGCATCACGGCAACGGTACGGTGCCAGGCAGCCCAGGGGACGCCATGTCCCAAGGAGGCACACCGTACGGCACGAGGGTGTGCCCACACTAGAGGGGTAAGCTCCATGCACCCATTGGTCACTTCATTGAATCATTCATTTATTCACTGAGCTCATTTCAGAATTTCTGAATGATATCAGTGATATTTATGTTTTTGCTCATGATTCTATAGAATCATTCAGCAACTGGTGAATGGAATAATCGCACCCACAGCAATGCCAAATATCGGTGTGGGACCATGGTAAGAGTGAAGATCAGCATTTATAATTTCTCTGTTTAAACACGATTATGTATTTAAATTGAGCTTTAAGAAAATCTTTCTTTCCAGGGGTGTTCTTCACTCGAACCCTATGGATTATGCATGGGGTGCCAATGGCTTAGATGCAATCATTACACAGGTATGCACACTCTATAGACAGCACAAACACTAGTCAGGCAGTGGCAGTGAAATGTTCAGATTACGTTTATGTTTCTGTCAATGTTTATGCAAGATGAAACTCATAAATATAAGGCATGTTTTTCATTTTTTATGTTTTTTTTTTTTTTTTATCTGTAGACATACAGTCACCGGTCACTTTATCAGTTACACCTTGCTAGTTCCTGGGTTGGACCCCCTTTTTCGATAAGGCGCTGCAAACGTTCCTCAGAGTTTTTTGACTATATTGGCATGGCATCACATAGTTGATTCTAGATTTGTCGGCTGCACATCCATGACTCAATCTCCTGTTCGACCACATCCCAAAAGTGCTCCAGTTAAGTCCTCATCACGGGTCCAACAGCAAAACGTCAAAAATACGTTTACTATCGCAGCCAGTTTAACTTTGACAGACTAATTACTGTAGCTGTGCAGATAGATGATTCAATCAAGGGTAACATACAGGAGACTGTTAAGAACACTTACCAACTGTTCCCCTACCAGGTCCTCTCGAAGAAAAGTCCATATAAGTTAGTACCTTCTGGCAATAGACGTCACGCTCCGTGTGAGATCTCACTCTTCTGTGATATTAACAGTCTGCTTTAATAAACTCCGGGTTCGCTAACTACGTTGCTGGTGCTTCGGTTTATGTGTAGGGGACCCTGAGCAAGCTACTGACAAGGTTTGGTGCTGTTTTGAGCAATATTACTGGTTTAAAAATGTTATTTGGGAAGCGTTTGGCTCACTGCCCCTAGTTAATCCACTGTTTGTGATTTGGGGCTATAGCATATACCGGGCCAAGCTCTGTAGTGGTTGATCAATGAAAAATACGGTCTCCACGGCTTATTTGATGTGTGTTTATACAGAAAAACACCCTGGGGTCAATTGTTGCCCAAATTACACTTTAAATCACCTTTCTTCTCTATTCTGTTGCTTGGTTTGAACTTGGCCATATCTACATGTCTTAATGCAATGAGTTGCTGCCATTTTATTGGCTGATTAGATATTTGTGTTAATTAGCAGTTGAACAGCTGTAACTGTTAAAGTGGCCGGTGAGTGTATATAAATTGTATAGAAATATTGGTGATAATACCAGACCAATGTGCATGCTTAAAATTAGCACAATCAAGCCGATCAATTATCTGAATACATAAAACAAGACTTTTTCCCACCTTCACCAGTTACTAAATCAGTTTGAGAACACTGGCCCACCACCAGCAGACAGGGAAAAGATCAAAAACCTTCCTACGGTGGAAATCACAGATGAACATGTCGGTGAGTTTGCAAAGAAGCCCATTCATCTCTGGGCACTCTATGCCTTGCTTCTTAGCCTGTCTCCATCTTCGTCTTAAAAACACAGGATTACTAGTAGCTCAAGTACTTGAATTGTCTGTCAGTTTCCCTGAATATTCTTTCGATTTTGTTTCAGGCTCTGGACTTGAGTGCCCGGTGTGCAAAGAGGACTACAGTGCTGGGGAGATGGTCAGGCAGCTTCCGTGCAATCATTTATTTCACAATGACTGCATAGTGCCCTGGCTGGAACAGGTAAGGCCAAGCCAAGAAGCGTGGGGATTAGCAGGCTACACTTAGATGTGATGACGAGGCAGTAGATTTGTCGCTAATACCTGTTGTGGATATCTGTGTGTGTGTGTGTGTGTGTGTGTGTGTGTTCCCCAGCATGACACATGCCCTGTGTGCCGGAAAAGCTTGAGTGGCCAGAACACGGCCACAGACCCACCCGGAATGTCCGAGATGAATTCTCCTCCGGGCCCTGGGAGCGGAGAAAGCCCTCCGAATGATGAACACGTGCCAAACAATTCATAAGACCAGATGCTCCGAGTGGCTGCAGACGCATTTGGCCTCCTGCTCTCGGTCCGGGTATGTGGTCCTGGGGCTTCTTCAGCGATGTTTGGTGCGGATGACATGACGTATACAAATCTATACATTGCGGGCAGCCCTACCTCTGCCCTGACAGGTCTCCGTGAAACCTGGCCCCTTGCCAGCTGGACCGTTGCGCAGGAGAAAGAGTGAATGGCTTCAGGGCTCCTGAGCTCCTGCAGGCAGTGGGTGGGTCCGTCCTCTAGGGGGCCTCGTTCAGCTAAAGAACAGGAGGACTCCTTGAACTGCAGACATTTTGCTCGTGCTCTGTCTTCTCAAAGAGGGAAGGACCGGGCACCGAACACTTTCTTGAGGAAAGATTTATTATGTTTAATATTTTGGCAGCACAATTAAGGCGATAAAGGAGAAATTATATGTTATGTGCTCACATGCTGGCCTATTATTTTTCAGTAGAGCCAATATCTGTGAAAAAGGCTTGTGCTAACTGTTTTGATGATTGATTGTTAGTTTTTTAGAATCTAAACCTGTAAATGTATGTAGTGTTGTTGGACAACAGTTGTACAAAGCCCCCGGGGGTAGACTTGTGGGACAACAACCAGATGTGAATCTCTGAAAGCCAAGTCTAAACATTCAGATTGTAAGGGAAACATTATGTTCAACACTCACCCCCACACACACAGAGGAAAATCATTATTAGTGGTAAATAATTTAGGTTGTAGTTTGCGTAGTGTCAGAAGAGAAAATGAAAACTCAAATGTGTGTGTGGTTGTGAAAATCCAGTTACCCTGCGAAAGTGGCAGAGCCATGGTGAAATTCCCAACACCAAGACTGATGACATTCTCTGCTCTCTATTGCAGTCACCAAGCATTCTAGTCTGCCGTAAAGAACCTGAGAAGTGAAACTGACACAACCTTGCACGATAGGAAGGATGACTGTCTGTACTGTAAGAGGATGCCATCACCGATTCAAATGGTGTGTACCAACTTCAGTGCAGATTGAACATGATGCATCTTGAATATAGTAAACTGTATCCTGAACCAAGTTATGATTAAGAAAATCTTTGTTGATATGAGTCAGACTTGGAAATGGGAGATATTGCTGTGAGACAAGTCATGCCAAAACATTATTCAATAATGTTAATGAGATTGAGTGTGCCATGAATAGGTTTCTTGAGGCAGAATTCCAAAAAAGTTTAAAAATGTTTTTTTGTTTTTTTTGTTTTGTGTCTGGCAACCCACATTTGACGAGTAGCAGCCGTCAGAATATCAGATAGATAGATAGATAGATAGATAGATAGATAGATAGATAGATATTTTATTGATCCCCAGGGGAAATTCAAGATCAGTTATCAGTTAAATTTAAGTTACAAAAACCTTATCTAGGAACTCTACACTCTAGAAAACATGTTGAATAAGGTGTCACCAGTGCTAAGCTGGTAAATCATCCATAGCAGACTGATTTTTTTTTTTTTTTTTTTTGCAGCATGTGATACATATACATATATGTAGCACTGTACTGCCCTGATATGAACAGTTCTTGATTGACAGATTTAGTGTGACATTATGTTTAATCTGTCACCATACCTATGACTTGTTGGGTTTCCCAGACATGTTAAGCATAGTCCTACTAGAAGAGCTTCAGTGAAGATCTCAACTAATGAATAACTAGTCTAGGACTAGGCTTAATGCCATGTCTGGGAAACCAGCCCTTGAAATCAGGTGTTTGGGAATTGTCAAGTCAATGTTAAATGGAAATGAAGTCAAACTATTATTGTTTAAGCACTGTTCTGTGCCCCAGAAATATGGTCACCCCCCCCCCCCCCCCCCCCTTTTATGTATTTTACATGTGCACATGTTTGCTGTTTTATACTGAAGAGAACTGGCATATGCTTTTTAGTAGATACTGGGTTCTGACAAATTAATACAGTATAGTCGTGGCTGAATCATGACAACATGTTTTGTTCTGTGAATGAAATTTGAGGATTTTGTATTTTGCCCATTGCGTTTTCCTTTTTTAAATTAGCGTAGTAGTAGTAGTATACTAGGGTACTAAAGGTATACTACTAAAAAATGTAGTATATGCACTAAAAATGTTCTTAACACTAGAAGGAGACACACAAGGCAACATTAATGTATTGAATGTATTATTCTATTAAACAATGTAACAAAACACGGATGCCCTGGAAAAAAATACCCAAAGCCCAATTAACCTATTCATTCGTTAATTTAAGGTCATAATAAACCATTATGTTAAGGGTGTGTTCATAAACAACTATTTCAATGCCCGGAATATATATGTTTTTTTTTTTTTTTTCAGTCCCTTGTGTCCAACTATCTTAATTACTGATTATGGAAACTCAGACATTTCTTCCAGACTATTCAAATTCATTATGTTGTTCGGTGGCATACGGAAATGCGTTTATGCCTTTAAACAAGCCAAATGATGCTGACCAATGTTGATTTAGGCTACCTCAAAAAGTAATTTACCAGTAATCTACAATATTCCTCATGAGGACCAATGCTTATTACCGGCCATGGCAAATAAGCACTCACTCACTACACAAGTCATCAGTAGTAGGTTTGACTCTTCTTCAGACTGCTGCACAGTGCACACCCTATTTTTGCCATTATTTTTCCCCGGACGTGGTGACGCCCCACTGTGTACGTGCGGGTTCACGGCAAGGCACGAGGAACAAATAGAGGACGATCGACTGCGGTCAACCTCAGTGTGATCAGCAGTGGCACTTGAACATTTCGTATTTAAAATCTTTGGGAGCCGTTTTAGGTAGCTGTACAGTCAACGTACACGAAAAGGATACCGTCAAAATGAGGTTACTGTGGGGGGTTGTTACCCTGTCCTTATGTGTTTACCACGCCAACGCTGCGACAGGTAACGTTAAGATTTTTTTTCCCTGTTAACGCTAACATTTGCTTTTGCTAAGCGAATTGTAATCATACGATAACACACATAACGTTATATGTCCACAATCTTTACATTTCTGAATTTAAAATTATTAGGATGATGGCTTTATCGTTTACCACAGTTATTTGCCATTGTATAATATCGACAGTTAACGCTAACGTTAGTAACATGAGCTAACAGCGTTGCTGTTGAGTTAGCTGAATGCTATCAGGTTTACGCTTAGCGACCGAGGTATTTTTGCTAGAAAGGCTAACGTTAAGTTAGCAGGCAACGTCTAATGTTAATCAACCGATGGTTACTTATCATAGTTATGATGGGTAGTTGGATGGATATACTTGCGCGAAACACTCTAGGACCTAGAATCTTTGTCAGCGTTTATTAAGTTTGTTCACAAACGTTAAGGTTTGTGGTGTAAATTGTTTGGCAGCAGCTGTCATAGCATAACGTTAACTTAGTTCATATATAATAGGCAATATAGCCGATGGTATTTAAATTGCTAACTTAGCTAGCAGCTAACCACACACACATTCGTTTATGGGGTTTGAGAGAACAACCTCAGCTAAATTTTCAATTTGTGTCGAAACAAAATTGTCTTCCGGGGAAACGTCCATTTTGGTAAAGTGCCTAACCAGCAGGCTATTCAGCTTGCGTTAAGCAAGAACTGCAATTACTGTGGTGAAAGATGTGTAATGTTAAGTTAACATTAAAGTAATGTCATATAAAGCCGCGTGTGTTGTAGCGGAACTGAAGGGCAGAACAACATGATACAAGGATACATCGCCATTCATTATTCTAAAACAACGAAACACCGCCAGGAATAAATAGTGAAATGGTTAGGAGAAGTTATTTCAGCATTAGCCTGTTATTCACCTAGGTTCGGCTGGTCATGTGACCACACATTATTGTAACTGTACATTTGACCAGATTAACCAACATAGAAACAACAACAAAAAAAGCTATGATCACTAACGTTAATCCTAACTCAAAGCGAATTGTAGTTGCCAGATCTAATATTTCAGAAAGATCCCAGGGACAACACAAAATACTATCTTGTTGAATGGAGGCTACCGCTTCCATCAGCTAACATGACAAAACCGGTGTAGACCAGTTTGTCATGTCAGTCGGAGAGTAGCCTTGTTAAGGCCTTCTGTCAGCGAGTTTCTGCGCACAGCCTCTGAAGTTAACCAACATTACCTTGATGTTTCACAGTAAACCATTAGTGTGAAAGCTTAATTTACTGAGCAGAAATGTCATTCATACATATCTCAAATATTTGGATATGTAACTAACTATTTATTTGTCACCCACGAATGGCACTAATAATTTGTATATATAATGTAGGGCCAGTAGTTTGCATTAATACTAAAAACTAGCATTGGTAATAGCAAGATAAGACCCTTGTTCCATACAGTCATTAGTGTCTAAAAGCCCGTCCTGTGGCAGTGCAGACTTTCTATCATGGAACACAAAGCCCTGTTAGCAGATTATGTAATGTAATTGAAATGGTCAAATTAAACACAATTTGGCCTGGGTTCAAAAATTAGGATTTTGTATGTTTTATTTGAATATGCAACATAGAAATGGTTGCAAATGTGGAAGTTGGATTGTGGTGCTTGTTTACATGTTTACTATGTTGTCATCATTGTTGCAATCAGTTTTAATGAATGACACTTAATCCTGGTCTAAGCAGCTTTACACTCTTGGATGGAAATAGTGCCGCACCAAACACAGCAGAGAAGACTTAGTTGTTATTGAATTGAACCAAGTCTAGATTGTCTCCAAGCAAGGCTGTCCCTTGCACCAGGCCTGCATCTTGGTTAGCAACCGTTCGTGTTTAACTGGTATCTCTTTTGTCCGCATTATGGAGTAGTTGTGGGAAACATTATCTAATTTACTGGTTACCAATTACTGTTTTTTGCTCAGTAAGGTTACTGTGGGAACATGTTCCTTGTCCTTTGCTCGGAGATGCTTGATTGCACCTTTTAATCACTGGCTGTTGTACAACTACAGCCGTCCAAGAGGATGCCAGGGAAGACACGAGGGACAAGTGTTGGCTTGCTGACTTTCAGCATTGATGGCCCAGACAGAATTAAAATTAGATTTCCCTCAAGCTCTGTCATGCAGTTCCAGCTTGCCTGCTTTAGAAATTAGGTTAGTGAAAACAGGTATTATCTTTTTTGTTTTTTTCTGCTGGAAATAATCAAGGAGAGTGGGTATTCGGATGTTCTTGTGTTGCTGTGATGCTCAAAAATATTACTTTTACAATTATCATTATTGATTTTAAATTTAAATCTGCAACTGCATTTGGTTTTATTGAGATTAGGGGCCACGTTTACTTCTTGGCGAGCTACGAAGACTCTAAAGGTAAACCTTACCGAAGTTGTTTACCTTTATAGTCTTGGTTCCCGAACTGTCCCTCAAGAGTCTTCTTACAAAAAGCTCCTTACATCTGACGTACAAGGCACTGTCCACCCTAAAGGTGCTAAATTGGTTGCTCAGAAATCGATTTTTCACATCACGCGGAGGCATATGACAGCGTTATGAAAGACGGGGTGTTCTTTGCACAAAAGAAACATTGCTCAAATATCGCTCAAATATAACATTCACACTACTTCAACATGGATGAACTTATTAATAGCATACCATGATACAAAGTAGAAATTAAATGATCTACCCTTAATTAACAAAGTTTTCAGAAGGTCTGTAGGGGGAAGCGATCTGCAATCCGTCGGCATGACCAGCTATAACCCCTTACACCTTTACCCGTTAGGGCTACGCCATCCTTCATCACTCCATAAGAAGGACTTATTTGAATAATATTATTTCATTGTTTTTTTTAATCACAGCTGACTGACCAGCGGCCTAATTTAATTCAGTATTTTGTGCTGTTGGTTAACATTAAACATAAAAGCAATCCCCCACGTTAAACATTGTAGAAGATGGTGCGGGATAAAGCAAGAAATAAGAGAATAAAGCTTTTAATCGTTTTCAAATGCGTGCACATTTTATTATTTGTGTGAAAACGTTTCCAGAAACTATTTTCTTAATTAGCCTACTTACATAAAATCATTACGAATCAAAACAGTAATATACCATATGAGTTGTATACGCAACAGATATTTCTGAAGATTGCTGTAGGTTACAGTGGCAGCGACTAGAGTCGAGAGCGAAACATTGCTAAGGTGCAGCTAACAGAGTTCTGTGTACGAAAGACATTCGTAGCAAAGTACCTCTCGGGAAATGCGTGAAAATGTTAAGATAGAGCTAAGGTAGAGGTTACGAACTACGTAGCGTTAAGAAGGCTTCGGGAAACCAGCCCCAGTATGTTCCCGGCTGATATCTTTTTCATCATAAACCTACGTTTAGTAGAGGCTGGTGATTCCATGTGGACTCGGACCACTCATTCGGGCAAAACTTGATTAACAATACTTCAGAGTAAACAACATGGGCCTAAACTGCACACAAAGCTAGAACCTCAATTTCCCTACCAGTCACCCACCCCTCAGTGGCACAAATGCAGGAATGTTATTTTAGGAAAAATGTCATGTCACTGATCTTTACAGAGTATGCTGTTATTATTTATCCATGTACAATGGCTTAGTTTATTATTGTGCTAGACTTTGACAGGTCAAAGGGCCTACTCTAGTGGTAGTGAATAAATAATATACTGTTTGGACTCTGATCAGGCTGGACATTTTGTTTGCAGCACAGATACAGTTTTAGAACATCCTGTTTATTTTTGATTGAAGCCTCACACAAGTGCTTGTATTTCACTGGAAGATCAAAACGTCCTGTAAAGTTATGTTTCACATGCTAAAACATCACCAAGGTCCCTGAAGTGCAATCTGATATTTACTCAGTTTTTAGCTGCGATTGGCTTGAAGGTGACGTTTCACAATAGCGTAGTGGCTCCTAGCCTTTCCTCTTAAAGGGCGAATGTTATTTACAGCCGAAGGCATGTGAAACCAGTCGTTTGATTTCGGGCAGCAGTGGTCAGGGCTGATAAGCCCTCACATGTGCTTGCGTCTTCCATTCTTTACACCCCTTTTCTTGCAGTTTAGTCAAAACATGAGGGTGTGCTCTCATTCTACACAAAGAAGTAAACTTGCAGTCTCTCAGTTTTCTTCCCCCAAGTAAAGAAAACTAAGAACCTGCTGTTTTGATCTCAGCCCGTTCTCAGCACTGGTCTTTTGTAGGTTGTTGTTTCAGCATGTTTCCATCTTCAGTGTCCACCCAGGTTTTATATAGTGTGTATTGTTTCAGGCCCGGCCTGGGTGAATCTACTTAAGGTGGCTCTGTTGGGGGTTTAAACAAAACACAAGTTGTTTTCCAGTACAAGAATGTTATTCCTCCCACTCTCTGTTGGAAGCACGAAACTACACAGAACTCCCTTTGCAATGAGATTGGGTGTCTGGAGTGCTAAGCTTTTCAACTATGAACTTCAAGGGAGGGGGGGGTGGTGGGAAGAGACAGATTGGTGGGGGGCTTGGGGAGAAGTATAAAAGTCCATCCTGGTAACACACACCCAAAAGATCAATTTGAATGAGAACATTCATCAGCTTTTGTGCTGCTAAATGATCCCATTCAATTTCTCATGATTTTTCATCTTATTTGCTTCTCATTTTCATGTGTTTGTTTTTCTTTTGTGTCATCCGTTATCAATGATTGCATTGCTTCTTCATGATTTTCATTTGAACACATATCTTTTTTCCCCCCTCTTAATCATCATGGTGTTCAGTATCATTGCATCATTCAAAAGAGTGTGAAGGAGAAGCATGTAGTTGCTTGCGTTTGGTTAACTAAAAAAAACAACTAAGGAATAAGGCTCAGTTATACTTGCTGTTTGACCAAGTGTATGCATATGCCACCTGCACCATCCTGTCAATGTACTTGCTGCAGCAAATACTGGCAAAACGCATGATACTGCATGTCTTTGCATCTTGCGGACGCGACGCGTTATCTCGCGTCGAAGTGCACGACCAACGCATCAAACGAAAGCAGAATACGTATTGCTGGCAGCCATGATCCATGCGTCTATGCGTCATTACCAGCAAGTATAATGAGTCCTTAATGATGACTGAACACCATGACTGTTTCTTATGTGTGCCATGTCTGTTTTCACTCACTAATAATCTGTTCTTTCTTTTCTTTTTCTTATTTTCCTTTTCATCCGTTTTGTTATTTGCCCCTCATCCATTTAAAAAATCACACCTTTCTAAAAATGATTGCACTGACTCACACACATGTAATCAATGGGCATGTGTTGTGTACTGCGGGTGTTTGGGTGGCCACCTCCAGCGGGCTTCATTAAGTCGCCCCTGTCCCAGATGAAACTAATAGGCGATAGTGCCGAGCTGCACTGCGAGGTCATAGGCAACCCCATCCCCGAGGTGCAGTGGTGGTTTATTGAGGGTGAGGAGCCGGCTGAGATCTACACCCAGCTGTTTGACGGGGCGCGTGACGACCAAGTGCGGATCAACGCCACGTACATCTACCATGCCACCAGCACCCTTTACCTGTCCAAACTCGCACTCAACGACTCGGGCATGTACGAGTGCCGTGCCTCGAACGACCCTGACCGCAACGACCTGAGGAAGACGCCCAAAATCAAGTGGATCCGCTCCCAAGCGAACGTTTTAGTGTTCGAAAGTGAGTGACGGCTCGGGGGTTGCGGGCGGTCCACCACCGAGAGGGTGGCCAGTGCTCTAGCTCCTGTCCGTCATCCCTTTGAACCCGCCCTCTGATCCACCCACCTCCCCATTGTCTCAGGCGTCCTCCTCTTACAGGAGCTCGGCTGGGAATCAAGACCCTCCCTCAGTTCTCCATCCACAGCCCTTCCCACCAGTAGTCCTCGCCTAGTTCTGCTAGTCTTACCTTCCCCATACTCCATTTCCTCCAATACAACCTGATTTGCTTTCTAGTAGGGGTTGTTTGTCATGCTGTGTCCAGATTATGTCAGTCCTATTAGCTTAGCTTTTCAATTGTGTATTTCTTAAGACTGATCAGAAAGAGGTTTAGGTTGATATATAGAGATTAATATGTACAGTACTTGAATTCTTTTTCACCGGAAAGCTGATTTTCCTGTAAAGAACACGGCAACTGGACTTATGGCAAAACACAGCCACGGGACCTCTCTCTCTCTCTCTCTCTCTCTCTCTCTCTCTCTCTCTCTCTCTCTCTCTCTCTCTCTCTCTCTCTCTCTCTCTCTCTCTCTCTCTCTCTCTCTCTCTCTCTCTCTGAGTATTATACTCTTATCACCCACTGCCCCCCCCCCCCCCCCCTCCTATTTAAAATTCCCCTGTTGAACAATCCTGCACCTTGCTCCTCTTTGATGTTCTGAGCTGTGGGTCCTCTGTGCCTCATTGGCTGACCTGCCACTGCCTGTGTTCATTACACTTCTCCTTCCTCGTGGTTCTTAGCGTAGATCCTGTTCCTCGCCCTATAAGCATCAGCCTTCTCAAGTCTCTTTAGTGGTTATTGGGAGTCACCTTTGGAGTGTGCTTTGTCTGTCCTTACCTAGATAGACCTAAGCTGCTGCAGTGAAGGGTGTTTGTTTGTGTTGTTTGTTGGCCTTTGTAGTGGAGTGATGAACAAGCTTATACATTATGGTCAATAATGTCTAGCCATCTAGAGAGCATATTTTGTGTAGTGTCTTTTTGCATGATTGCAAATTCCACCAAAGGGTTTTAGATTTATGCAGTGCCCTTCAGGCTCTGGCTTCTTGCCACTGGAGTAGCTAGCCTCCTGAGACTGGTTCTTTTCATCGATGACTTAAAGCTCCTAATGCTTTTCTCTGTCCCTGTGCACGTGTGCTCACACAGGCCCCACTATCTTGACAAATCCTGAGTCTGTGTTCAACCTGACCAGTGCCATCCTTACCTGTAACATCACCGACCCACCCTCTCCAATCAAGGGCAACTATTGGATGAAGGATGGCGTTGAAATCAAGAACACCAAGTCGGAAGCCACCGCTAGTACCACCCAGTTCACGTAAGTAACACTCACATTGATCCTGACTCTGCCACTGGAAACGGCAAGCCTTGTATGTGTGGCGAGTGCTGCTCTGCTCTTAATTTATGTACTGGGACGTTAAGTACAGCCCTCTGTTTGACACATGCAACCTTGGGGAGCTAACCAGACATGGCATGATGTGTATTTATGTTGTGTGTGAGTGTGCAGAAACCTGTGTTTTTCTCTTCTCTCGCTCTGTCTGTAGCCCCTTTTATTTTTTTCCCTCTATATTTCTCACATGGTTCCCCTGCCCCGCCTTGTCTCTTTCTTTTTTCTGTTTCTCCCACAGCCTTTGTTTCTCTCGTATACTCCCTCTCATCCTCCCATCCTCCCTCCCTGGCTCCTGCTGCCCCTGGGCCACAGGGCCTCTGTGGGCACAGACGCCCACTCTGGTGTCCATTAGTGGCAGCGCTGCAGGCTGCACAGCGGTGCCTAGCGCGGGTTGAGCTGCTATAAGCTGGACAGGGCTGACGTGCAGCTTTGCCTGTAGCCCCTGCGGGGGGGGGGCGTTGGTGTAAGCGGCACTAGCCGTCCACTTGCGCTGACCCTAATTGCCCAACAGATCAGAGGGAGAAGAATCAGTGTGAGAAAGAGATGAACGAAGAGAGGATTGGGGGAAGACTGGTGGGGGAGAGAGGAATGTAGTGAAGAGAGGAAGAGAAGGATGGAAAGAGTGGGAGAATAAAAGGATGGGGATGGAGAGTGGCTAAATCGTATGGGTAGTGATATCATGGAGTTGGATTTTTAGCAGAGTAAAACTGGGGTGTAGCCATAGACTGTAAAGTAGCCCAGTGAAGTCTGACATGGCGACCTCTCCTCTTGAAAGGCCCTGCTCACATTAAACAATGGGATGCCTTTCAGCAGGTCTCTTGTGGTATGCCTACATTGTAGGCTGTCTCTTGACAGGCCTGTAGGGGAAAAAAAGTGGCTAATTATTCTTTTCTGCATACTGTCTCACATTTCCAGTCTTGATAAAATTGGGAACACTGATGGAGGTGTGTACACCTGCGTCTTTGAGACGGAGCCCATTTCTCAGAAAACCATTGACGTAAAGAGTAAGTCCTCTGTCCTTGGGACGGCACATACACGCATGCACATTACAGGACAAATGTTATGTGTGTATTTTGGGAGCATAGCATGTCCATTGGGAAGGCATGTCTGACCTGCACTTCTCCCTGTAGCACCTCCCCATGTGAAGCCCTACAAGGACTCTGAACATGGCAACGAGAATGACAAAGGAGTGTTGGCCTGTGTCAGCCATAGCTACCCCGAACCTACTGACTGGACCTGGTACAAGATCACTGAAACTGGCAACGAGGTACAAATCTAAATCTAATATCACATGTATTAAAGTCCCTCTGCAACAGCAGGTATAACCTTAAAATGATTTTGGCAGTGTGTTGATCATGTGGAATTTGTGCACCTTAGCCAATCATCAATGGAACCGACAAGTATGAGATCAAGAGCCAGCCCAACAAGACCTATCTGTACATCACCTCACTGGACATGAACGCCGACATGGGCGACTACCTGTGCCAGGGCGTGAGTGAGCTGGGCATGGCCTCGGGCAAGATCCACCTGCGCGTGCGCAGCCGCCTGGCTGCCCTGTGGCCCTTCCTGGGCATCGTGGCTGAGGTCATTGTCCTCGTCACAATCATCTTCATCTACGAGAAGAAGAGAAAGCCCGACGAGATCACCGACGGTAAGGGCCGCCAGCCGTCTGCCAAAATCTATCCTAAGGACCAGTAGAGTAGCTCCCTCCACTTCAGGCAGCCAGGACAGCGGCCCTCCTAGTCCCAAACAACCCCCCACCCACAACCACAGCAGTAGATATCACACGTTTCCTTATTAAAGTGCTATTCTTTACCCTAAACAACAGCGTGATGTACTCTTCCTCTATAGCACTTGTTTTTGGAGGTTTCCTTTAATTTTCTAAATTTTCCTTACATACAGATCTTTTACATTTGTTATTGTATTGGAAATATATTTTATTTTTTCCCCATGATTTGTCAGTTGTTAGTATTTCTTTTATGATTTACTCTTTTATTCCTCTGTTTGCTGCTGGTTTTACGTGTTGGTAAGTGCTGAACTGCATGCCAGATTGGAGTGGTTTTTGATGAGATTCATTTATTGAGCAAAAAAATAGAGAGAAAGCACTTTGAGAGTTGAGGTCTGAATGCACTGCTTTTCATAACCTAAACCATATGCCTTTAATCAGTGGTGAACGCGCAGCTCTTTCACTGGTGTATTATAGATTTTTTCCCTCTCGATGGAAAAAACATCTCAACCAATCGAAAGGGATATATAGAGAGAGAGTATACATTTCTATATATAAAACTAGACCATAATAATCCGAAGGAGTAAACTGCGCTGCCCAGTACCGGTGAAAGAGGGGTTTTGATGTGATGCATCGTGGGGCAAAAACACATCAAAATAAAATCGTCATCCAAATGAAATTAGCTATTGAGGCCAAGAATGTAACTTCTAGCAGGAGTTTTTTTTTTTTTTTTTTTCTTGGGAGGGCGGTGTCTCATATTGCATGCCGACTGCATCCTCTCTCAAGCGCATGCGTGTGTCAGCCTCGGGTAATTGCAGTGTCATCGGCCCGCTCTAATCCGTGGCCTAAGGCGAAGGACTGGGGGCTGTCTTGTGACCGCCGAACTGACCGGTCCTGTCAGTCGTCCAGCCGACCCAGCCCTCCAGAATGCCCTGAATGCTTCTTCTCCCTCACAGTTCATCTGCACTTCATTTAGTTCTAACCGCTTGTTCTTGCCAAATAAGGTTCCTTTTGTTTTTCTTTCTTTGTTTGTTTGTTTTCCTGCTATGCTCTTTGCATGAAAACAGTGGTCATCTATCAGTGCAAGGATACTCATTAAATCTGCTGAGTGCAGTTGTGTAGTTTAATCAAGGGTCAGAGTCACTTGCTGCACTATAACAGCTTTGCTGTAATCAAGGAAGTAGGGAAGGGTGGGACATGTTGCTTCCACAGGCCAGCTGTAAGTCAATGTTGCACAGTTATAAAACTGATTTGGTTAGATTACCTACTTCTAAAATGAGCACACTAAGGATGGCTTTTTATTTAAACCGCACATTTATCCCCAGTGGATGAACTTGCACAGAAGCCACAGCTCTGTCCAAACCAAAGTAGATGTCTTCTAAAATATTACTATGGACACTACAATGTAACTTAATTGCCATAGACATTTCTTGTGCTATGGACTGCCTAAAAAAGGCTGTCTCATTTGGACGGCAAGGAGCTAGCAGCAGACACATTCTCAGCTCACATAGACACAGATGTTTGTTTGGGACAAGGAAATCCTGTGTTCCGATATTCACAGCTCTGTGGCCCCAGTAATTATCATCTTAATCTCACTCGTTCTCTCTCTCCCCCCATTTCAATGTGCTCCTCTGTGCGGGAACACAGATGACGACTCAGGATCTGCACCATTGTAAGTATAATCCACTATTAGCGTTCCTTACTGCCATAATCCTGCGACTGGGCATTTTAAAGATCATATGCAATCACTTGATTTGCTCGCATTACACTGGAACAATGCATGAATGTTTCCCTGTGTATAAGAAGGCCTCAATGTAAAGCTCCAGCCCACACGTGTACTATTGTTTGTGCTCCCATAGGAAGAGCAATGCTGCCACGAACCACAAGGACAAAAACGTCCGGCAAAGGAACTCCAACTGAGTTCTGCCAGGAAGGTGAGAATGAGCGGAAAGTGTGGCTGAAGCATTGGTTCAGGTCCCCACCCTGGCTGTCATGGCCAAAGGGGAGACTTGAATGAGTTGAATTTTAACTTTCCTGGTGAAAGAAAGTCTAATGAATTATTTTCTCTTCTCCTCAGGTTTCCGTATGACTACTATACAAGAGTTCTTAAGAGGAGCATTGGATTGCTGAGTAGCACACGATCTTGTGCACCATGCAGTTTTTGTTTTGTTTTTTTTAAAGACCTTTAAAAAAAAAAAAAAAATCCCCCTTTTTTTTTTTTTTTTGTTGGCTCGACTGTACATGTGCGTAGGGATAATGATTTGGTTTCCACTTGCTGTTTGTAAAGAAGCAAACCTATATATACAAATGTATCTATCTATGTGTATTACTCCGACCTGTTGTGCTGCCAGCAAACGTGCTTGGAGGCTTCAGATGGATGTTTGCATGTTTTTGCAGTAATCAAAGTGTGTTAGTGATGACCGTTTGTGAATGTGGGAATGATGAAGTTGTTTTTTTTTTTTTTTTTTTGTTTGTTTTTCTTCCTGCACTGTCCCTTCAGGGTTTTTTGTTATTTTTTTGCTTTCCATATGTTGATTTTTAAAAGTGAGGAAAGCCTTTAGCTGTAGTCTGGGATGAGAGTATCTCCTAACCTTAATGCGTCAACAAACAAACACACCCTACTGTGTTTTGAGGTAGAAACCAGAGGCCTCTGGTTGTTGTTTTGATTATGTTTCTAATTTAAGCCTTAATGCCAGTCCGTTATTGTTTTATATGCTCTGGTTTCCCAGAAGTGTAGTACTGTTGGTGAAAATGTAGTGCAGTAATCTAAATGGCAATACCAAGACTGCACGATTTGAAATTATTTTTATGACTAAGCACCACCTTTTGCATTTCCTTCAACCATGCATATTTTAAATAAAATGTTTTAGTCACGTGTACAAAAATCACATGGAAAGCTTTTAAAATAGAGATTAATACTTTCCCCTTTGTGAGTTACATCGACAGAAAGCCTTCTGTGAGGATTTTCTGTAGATGTAAGGACCAAGATCAAGGAAGGACCAAGAAGAAAATGTGTCATCACTGTTCTGGATAAGTGGTTAACGCTAAAGTAATATTTTTAACTACATTTGGAAGACTTGTGTACATGGTGTAATAAATTATTTTGGGTGTCATTGGTGAATGCAATTGAAACAAATCCATTCAGTGAAGGCTGATCCTTGTTCCTCCCTCTTGTAGACCATGCAGAAGCCATACTTTTGAAGTATACCCATTAAAAAGTGGTGTGTGTGTGTGTACCCCTTTTAGTTTAAAAGTATACTAAATATTAAAACCCTTATTAGAAGTGTATAAATTATTTTGCCTAAGCAACATAGCAAGCAGAGTTCTAACACTGGCACCTGTACTCACTTGCACAATCTCAATAAAGTTATTTGATTTGACATTTTGCCTGACGATATGTTTCTTTTAATGGTCTGTAAATCCCACTGGGCTTGATGAGACCCTGCATATAATTCCACACGGAAACCCCCTTTCTGTAAAGATCCTTTCCTTTCTCGTGGTTTCCACACTGTTTCAGTTTTGGTATATCTTTCTCAGTATGGTCAAAGTCCTTTTAGGCAAGTCCCTCCACTCGGCGGCCATATTTCAACGCCTTTTGGGCACTCATCGGGCATCCTATTCGGCAGAAACGTGGGTGCGCAAGGCTTCACGACACCAATCTTGCTCCAGCGGCGAGTTCACAACACATGATTGGCACAATGTCTTCACAACACACCATATGATTGGCTCAATGTATTCACATCACACCACATGATTGGCTCCATGTATTCACATGCCGACGTTTGCCGAGGAAGGGGTATGATATGTGTAGACAACGGCCATATTGGCGTTACAAACTAGCCCCATGCATTTCTATGGAGGATTTTTTGAGTGCTGTGTCTCTTCATTAGAAAGTCTCTGGTATGGTGTAGACCTGTAGCATACTTTTTTTTTCTTCTTTTTTTTTTAAATTCAGGTTGTATGCCCTCCAGGTATTTTCTGTGTTGGTGTCCAAAAAACACACTTTGGGTTTTGGACCCTTTTATACTTAACAAATAAAGTCTACTTTATTAAGATAATGGACAACTTAGTTTGGGAAATTACCTATTTAAAACAGAAGACCATTCAGAAAGTGTATGGTAGTTACAGAGCTATGTAATGGTGTCATATTTGAGTTACTAACTGCAAGTTACTTAATCTGCAGTATACAAGTTACTCCACAAATATTGTCTTCCAAAATACGACCTTTCCAGCAGACTCATTGCTGCATCTTTCCCCTCCCCACCTTTCCTGAGCACAGAAGGAGGATGTAATCAGACACCATGATGCTCCCAATTCCCTCACAATGGCAATTACCTCTGTCCATTTTCATGTTGTATCACATAGTGCTGATGTGTCACATGCAAGCAACTGTTCAACAGGAGTCCACAACACATTTCTTGATTTTAAACAGTCAAGTAGTGAAGTTTGGTGATATACAAAAAGGCATCATGCATCGGAGAATATTTAGTTGGCCACTAGATGGAGCCCTTTGCTCAGTTCTGAAGCGTGTTGTGTAGGCCTCGGCCTGTTGGAAGTGTGCAGTAGCCATAGCCTACCAACTTGTGTTGTAGTAAATTAACTTTTCTGTCCGTTCATAGCAAAATTACACTTAAGATAAGCGAATTAACAATTGTGCTGTTTTATTGTTTTACATTGGGCTATGTTGCCAATAAACTCTAGTTTTCTTGAATTTCCCCTTGGGGATCAATGAAGTATCTATCTATCTATCTATCTATCTAAATTCGTTTGATGAGACATGTCGCCTACTCATCACTGCAGAAATACAGATATCTTCATTAATTTGACTTTTCACAGATGTAATTTAACTAAATTTAAATATTGTTTTATCTCCGTTATGTTTCAGTGTAACACTGATGTTTAAAAAGATAGGGGCTGCACTTGTTTTGTCGCCGGGAGAGGAAGCAACAGCTGCGATTGTAGCCAAAGCAGCGGGACTGGTGTGGCGTCTGGTAGGCTACTGGTGTCACTGGATGCAAACAATGACAGGACATTTTACGGAGCTAGGTCTGTCATGGATGAATCAGAAGATGGAGAAGAACAGCTCAAATTCCAACAACCACAGTTGCAGCCATTGATGGATGAAGGAAGTGATAGCAGTGGTGCTGGTGAGGATGCTGGCAGCTTCAGTGTGAGGAATTTCACACCAGGAGGGGGAGCAGCCGTAACGGCGAGCAAGATTTCAAACAACAACGATCTATCATCGGAAGGCGAGGATTCCGCGCCTCTCACTTCCACGGCCACCACAACATCAGCGCTGCTTTGTGAGAAAGATGTCTTTGGATGTGACGCTTGCATCCTCAGAAGCCGAGGGGACCTAACAAATGGAGCCAGAGTTACCAGGTTGTGCAATGGGTTTGGAGGTGGAATTGGCACCGGCATGATATGCAACCAAAACGGAGATTGCATTAGAGACACTGTCGGTCCTAGGAGCTTGGCCTCAATTGTCTCTAAACAAGAGACGCAGACAGGTGGCGGAGTCGCGGCTGACGACGACAAAAAAAAAACAACTGTATGTAATTCCACCGCCAGTATGGACGGCTCAATAACTCCTACCGGATCTTCTACACAGGTCCACGGGGCCGAGACGTCCAGTATTGGGGGCACAACTGCTACCAGTGGTGTTTCTGAGAAAAAGGACTCCAGGGTTTCCTTCTCCAATGCTCCGAGCAGGAAGGCCTCGTCCGTGCAGGGAATTGGATCGGGTCCGAACCAGCACCAGCCCAGAAACTCTGTCACCTTCTCCAAGTCCGAAGACGGACCTCACCTCGTGGGAGAAGATGGGGAGCCACGAGACAATCAAACTTACATGCAGAGACAGTTCAGTTCCATGCTGCAGCCTGGAGTTAACAAGTTTTCCTTGCGTATGTTTGGAAGTCAAAAAGCAGTGGAAAAGGAGCAAGAAAGAGTCAAATCAGCTGGCAACTGGATTATTCACCCGTACAGTGATTTCAGGTAGGAGCTCTATGTAGGTCTGGTTTGGTTTGGTACGTTCAGGTTTGTGATCATGATTCATGACCTCTGACCCCAAACAATATGATGAACGACCTTATTGCTGGTAGGCTTTCTGCAACTTGTGTCACTTTGACTTGGGGACAAAAGTTCAGAATCATAAATGACATACCCATAATTGAGCCACTCCCCCTGGAAATGACACCCTACCTTACCTTCCTTAGTATGCCAACTTTATTTGTGTCAGCTTTGTTGCGCTCCCTCATTTGTGCGCAAATGAAATGCTTGACAAAGTAAGTTGTAATGTTGACTACATAGCAATGTCAAACAGGTATTCACTGTTATGAATTTCATCTGCCATATCTAAGAATTCGTTATAAGAAAGCTTAAAACGACTTAAATGTTTGCATTAGGTACAAAACCTGTGCGTAAAACTCGCCTAACGACTTCTCACGACGACAGTCCGGGAGGCGCAGTTCAAATGAATGTCATACGCTACAAATATCACCCTAAAATAACCCTAATGCCACTGATTTAGGTATGTTATACACTGGGTATAGTCCAACTACTATCACTTCCTGGTCGCCCCAACAAAACATTCCATGCGCCTCTGAAGTGTATCACTGTAATGGTCAGAGTTGCGCTTAGGCTACACATCTTGGAATAAGGCGCACTGGCAACGCTTGTCTTCTAACATATTAAACATGATTTCAGTGTTCACATATGTTATGTTTCTGTCTTTAATATCCAATGCCTTAGCGAAGATCTTTATAGCATCCCGAGAAAAAGTTGTTTAAAAATGCGTCTGGGAAGACATTAACCCCTGGCGCTCAGGTGCATTGCATTGCTCATTCTAAGCCCTGTTTCAACGTAGGCTATATATATTCTCCCAACCTCGTATTAATTTCGTGCACACGCTTGCTGAATTATGGTGTTATGTACCATGCATTTACCTGTTACCTTGCTTGCGCGTTAATATCTATTATTTGTCTATTCCATTGGATGCTAGACAGGTTTAATCTCTGACGAATGACTTTATTACATATAAGCTGATATTTCGTTCAGAAGTATTGCATCTCAGATATCTTCCTATTGTATTTTTACTTTGAGTAGAAGCCTGGTGTACCATTTCTGAACTGGTTGAAAGTGCAATTTGCATGAGGTAGAAAAGTAGCCTACAATACGTCATGCAAATGTCAGGCGAGAGAGTACAATAAATGGCAGTCACTACAGTGCCTTTGTGAAATCTAAGATATAAACTCTTTCCATTGGATTGACAGGCGGACATGTAGCCTATAATCGTAACCATGTAGATCTCTAACTTTCGTATTCTTATTGTGAACAGTTGCTGATTGCATTGCCATTTTTGTTAGTCTACGTCTACGCCACATTGAGACT
>NC_055968.1:15739861-15862361 GCF_018492685.1 Alosa sapidissima | reverse complement strand
CTACAAAGATTCAGAATAATTCCATATGATGATGACACGCTGTATGTGAGTCTGAACGTGAGTGAGCAGCAGAGAGACAGTTGGGCAGACAGACAGGAAGAGATAAGGAGACGGAGGGAGAGAAAGAGAGAACTCATCACGTCTTCTTGGGGGGATATTTATAGCCCCAGTCCTTATGTAGGCCATGCAGTGCGTCTCAGGTGTGTGGCTAGCGTTGTTTCTGGTCTCGAAGAGAGTGGCAGCTCTTTTGCCCTTTTGAAAAGCATGCACCTGAGTATACATACAGAGAGAGAGAGAGAGAGAGAGAGAGATAGACAGACAGACAGAAAGATTGACAAGACCGACAGACACAGAACAGAATGACATAAACAGAAGTACATCTCAAGAAAGAGTCTTCAGTGAGCCACCAGTAGATTTTGAACAGCTGTCTATGCCATTTGTCCACCCTTTACAGCTCATTAAACACAAATTGGGGCAAAGAGCGAAGTAGTAGCCTAGTGTTTGTTACCCGACTTTTGATGGGATGAGTGGATAGTCTTAAAGTCACATTTGGGCTCATTAAAATGGTGGTGGGATAATGAGCTGAGTTTGAGTATCGATACACATGATTTTAATAAAGCGAATGTTTTGGCATCAAAGAGCCGACAGCAGTCTGTTGCATCTTTGAACCTGTCTGCAGTTTAGACGTGGTAATGAACGTGCTCTGCATCATCATGTACATTTTCTAGTGATACTGTGTACGCATTTCAGAGACTCTGAAAGCAAATGAAAGTGTCTGAACAAAAGTGAGTGTTTGGTATTTAGCACTTAGCAAGATCAAAACAGTCTTGGAAGTAGCACTGTTTGGGTAGGTAACTGAGAGAGGAATAGGTAAAGAAGTGACTCATCTGGCCCTAATCTTTGGTTGAAAGTGTGTTACAATTTCTCAATGGATTCATCATTCATACGCAGGATATGTACATCAGACCAGGGCCTGCCTTCCAATATTTTCTCTCTTGATTCAAATTTCATTTTAAAGGGGAACTTGGCAACTATTTCAACGTAATAAACCCGTTTAGAAATCATTTGGATGGTTAAATGACCTGTTCCGGTGAAAATGGTGACTTTCCCCGCTGCGCCTAGCGTCCCCAGGCGGAAAACCAACCTTGCAACATTGAGACTACCGTCCCGGAAAGAGAAGTGAGAAACAATAAACTCGTTTTAAATCGTGTTTCTTACCTTGTAACATCCACATAGTTCTGCCAAACTTATGCTAACTGTTCGCTAGCTTGTAAACAAATCCATGTGCTTTATCGTTACCTTTTCCCACAGTTTGAAATAGCATAATGCACAATTTCTCCAGCAGAGGGGGAAATCCTGCCAAGTGTCCCTTTAAAGCATGATATGACAGAAAAGGTATTTGCATTGCCAAAGAAATCATACAGAGGAATGTCTCTCTCTCTCTCTCTCTCTCTCTCTCTTCTCCCTCTTCCCCCTATTTCTCTCCCCGTTACCATGTATCAGATCTTCCATATGACCTATGACCTGGCCAGTGCGGTGATGCGCATCTTTAACTTGATTGGCATGATGCTGTTGCTGTGCCACTGGGACGGATGCCTGCAGTTCCTGGTGCCCATGCTGCAGGACTTCCCCTCTGACTGCTGGGTCTCCCTCAACAAGATGGTGGTAAGTGCTCTTACGAAGGTCCATCAGGGAAATGTGAATTCATATTGCTATATGTCTATATATTGTGTGTGTGTGTGTGTGTGTGTGTGTGTGTGTGTGTGTGTGTGTGTGTGTGAGCCAACTTTTTCCTACTTCTTCAACTCTATCAGTTGTTTATCAGTTGTTGTTTATACTGTATATTGCAGCAGTAGGTGAATTAGGAATTCAATGCAGGCAATCCAAATTTCAGAGTGACTGGAAAGAGTGCTCTTCAGTGAGTCAGAAGATGAACGTCAGAAGAGGACACCTCATCTGCCCTCAGTTGCTTTGGAATATAAGTGTGTGTCTGTCTGTGTGTGTCTGTCTGTTTGTGTCTGTGTGTGTTTGTGTGTATCCTACTTCAGCTTTATCTGGCTGTGAACACTCAGCTTAGAGTCAGTTAGCCCTGCCAGTGGACCTCCCTGTCACTGATTGTTCTGTCTCAGTTCATAGAAAGTTCAAAGAAATCCTTTCCTTTTGTGGGAAGACAGGAGATCTCACTTCACTACAGATGCAAACACATACAAACATAAGACGCAGACTTTGACCGAAGTGTCACTGAAAGTGTACTGATAGCCAGTGTCTTGTACAGTATCCCAATAAAGTGTGTTTAAATCCCATCTTAAATATTCTACCAGAGAGCACTCAGCTGCCACAGAACAGCTCAGAGAGCAGGGAAATCAGGCAACATTGGCAGCGGGCGCATATGCGATCCTATCGTGTGCCAGGGTGCCTGTGGGTGATGTCTGTGAGCTGTGCCACCCAACTGTGGCGCCTCCATCTGCTCCAGGAGTGCCCATCCCAGCCCACTCCAGCACGGTCACTCCATCACGGCCTAGTGTCAGACCCAGAGGATGCAGGGCCAAGTCAGGCAGATGATGCTGGGCGTTGTTACCCATGACAACCACAAGCACCTGCACCTCAGTCTCAAGTACACTCAAGTACTCAAGTACAGTGCTTACTACTATATTTATATGTATGGTATGTAGTTACTTATGCTGGCTCAGTGTCTGATGGATTGATGCTTGTATTTAGTGGTGGGAGATGTTAGCCTGGCCCCGCCCACCTAGTATCTCCACTCATTTTCATCTCATTGAGATACTCACTGAGCGTGAGTCTGGTGAAATCGGAGAAGGTGGATGTTGCCCTTGAGTTGAAATTGAAACGATACCAGAGAGAGGAGCTGGGAACAAATGACATGTCTTTAGAAGTAGTTGTGACCATTTGGATTCCGTATCAAAGAAAAGGGATTGTGGGAAATGTAGTCTGCCATATAGCTGCGGCTGTGCTCCTTCGCAGTGTCTTACTGCATAAATACAGATATCTGGACCAGCTATCTGGGTGTGGCCTGAGACACACGACAGGCCCCTCTATCTGCTCTGGACACTGCTTCTGTTACTCCCAGTTTCCCAGGGAACCGCCACTCCTGTTACCATGGCGGCGGGTGTGTGTGCAGCAGTCAAGGTCACCAACCTCTGGAGAGGTGTATTGCCTCAAACACACAACACAGCGATATATGATCCGGCTGGAGACAGAAGGCCTATAGGTTACTGCACAGTGATACTCACACAGATGCGCGTGCTTACAGCTGGTGTCCTCTTATTTAACCAGATGAAGCGATCAATCAGTACCAGCTGTTTAAAGCATTGTCTGGACCCTGGAGATTGGGGAGTACAAGGCAATAAATTTGGACCTGTGCGTCAGCTGTGTAGCGGAGGGATTTATGACGCTGTTGTGGCGGGCTGATTGAATTAAAGTTCCTCACTTACGTAAATCGGCGGCAGGTGGTTTGGTTTTAATTTCCAGACCCTTCTTTTCAATCACCGGCGGATCAATGGAATTACAATAAAACCTCTCCATCCTCTCAGACCTGATCCGCCAACTCTCTATGTGTCCTGAGAGCTGACGAGCATGTCATCCGTTCAGCCCGCCACTGTCCATCAGACCAGAACATACGTCCACCCACGCAGTTTCACACACTCGCATGCACACACACACACACACACACAACACACACACACACACACACACACACACACACACACACACACACACACACACACACACACACACACACATAGACACACACAGACATTTATCTAATATCACATGCACATGCAGATACACACTCATATAAATGAACTATGGTAACAGGCATACACACTCCTCTCCCCATATATCCCTGTGTCCCTCTCTCTCACATATTCATACAAAAAACCCTGTTATGCAAGTACGCTGTCATATGCACATGCACAGACACTAACAGGTATCATATTCTCTCTGTCACACACAATGTAAACAGGAACATAGTCACACAGTATCGCTCTCTCTCTCCCTCTCTCGCTATCTCTCACACACACACACACACACCACACACAGAGACAGCTAGACATTGCCACAGGAAATCCCTCTTCCTTAACTGCTAATTAGAACCTCCTCTCCTCCTTATTCATTTATTCCATTACTGGAGCCATCGCAGTGGTGCACTGGCCTGTCAGGACACATAAGGCTAATGAGAAGCACACGTCCCCTGATGCACCCACGGGCCCCCGCATCACCACCACACTTAACCCCGCTAAAGACACAACACAGTCCGAGCAGCATCCTCTGCTCAGCCCTGGCCCCATCCTGGTTGGCTCTGCCCCCTTCAGCCTCCTCCATCTCTCCTCGCGGCGGCGGCCGCAGTAGCCCCCACTGTGGCCCTGTTGTGTGTGACTGTCTGCCCTGAGGTCTGCCACACATCATCAGGCCTCCACCTGGCTGGAAGCCCTTTATTAGCACTAGCGCTAGTTTAGCCTAGCGCTACGGCTAGCCCTGATTAAATGTCCAGCCCCGGAGGTCTTCCTGCTCTGTGGCGGGGGTCGTGAGAGCACTGACGTCCACAGCAGTAACAATGTATTACTGGAACCATGTATTATCATGTATTACTGGGACACTCTCAAACACTAGCCAGCCAGCTAGCGCGCCTTGTAAAATGGATTATACAGCAATGTTCCTGTGATCCTTTTACAGTTTGTTAGCATAACTCTGCATGGGGCCCCTACTGTGTGACTGTGTGTACACACCAGCTGAACATAGTAGCGCTCGATGCTAAATGAGCGATGATGGAACCGATAATAAACGAAAAGTCATGCACATCCTAAAGTCTGCCAATGAAGATGGGTAGGCTACTGGTTCACACATGTATAAGAATGTTGAATTACTGTGTGGAATAAATATCATACAAGCAAATAAATATTTAAATGGAAGCCATGTTGTGTGAGCGGTTCATTCCGTACCTCAATGAATATTTGATATATGCTATGCTGCCTGTTCTGAACCTGCAGCCATCTTTATGGACTAAGGGATGTGCTTGACTTTTCTCTTTTGATCAATAAAGGATCAAAGTACAGTTAGTATAATTTCTTTGGCTTAGACAGAAAGGACTTCCTCTCTGTTGCTTACGATGGAATGGCTATTGTATCAGATAGATGCTTTTTTCTCCTGCTGATCTCTAATGGTCTTGGATATTCCAGTCAGGAGATTCACTCTATCAGTCACTTTTACAGCTGACAGTGACAGGAGTCATTAAGATGCATGAGCGGGCATAAAGGCATTTGTCAGGACGTGTCGGATTCTTGGTTTAACAACACAGGCCCACTGGACTCAGACTCCATACATTGAATGCATAAGTGTGTTCAGTGTAATGAACATAAATATTGTCAGTCAGAAGGGTCCCTTGAGGAGATGTTGTGCATACTTCCACTGAAATGAAATGTAACTGCTGAACCTACTATAAAATGGGGCCATCGGTAAGCCTAGGAGTGAGAAGAAAAAACGCATCACATATGTTTACACAAGACAAAATGCTATCAGGCACGGCAGCTTTGTGAAAGCCTCAGTGAGCAGTTATTTCAGATAAGTCGCGGCGCAGTGGCGCGACAGCAACAGCAGTGGCTGTGCGTGCAGACGGAGATGGCTATCTATCTAGCGAGCAATCTTATTTATTGATACTGCTAGCTGGACGCACAGATGCATCACAAGAGTGGTTTTGAGGTGGTCTGGTGTTTAGGTGGAGGACGAGGGAGAAGAGCTGAACTGAGGAGAGAAATGCTTAAAAACACACACACACACTCACTGGCATTACATTTTTCTCTGTGTTCCCGAGGTGCACTGTGTTTGTTAATAATTGTCAGGTCAGCAGCACAGTGGAAGGTGGGAAGACGACACGGCTCCACGCTCCACACAAACGACTTATAGGAGCCTCGCTTTATAGGAGGGGCCTCAGTAAAAAAAAACACAATGGACTCCTTCAATGTGTGTATTTTTGTGTGTGTATGCCTGTGTGTGTTTGTGTGTGGATATGTGTGTTTGTGTGTGTATACACATGTGTGTGTGTCTGTGTCTTGTGTGTGTGGACAGTGATTATGCACAGATAATCACATGGGTTAATGCTCACAGAGCCAAACAAAGGGAAAAAAGAAAATGTTTTCCATGTCTGTGTGTTTGTGTTTGTTTGGTGCAGACTGTAGTTATGTAGGCTATTATTTTACTGTGTACATATTTATGTACTCAATGCATGTTTAGTGTGTATTGTGTGTGTGTGTGTGTGTGTGTGTATTGTGTGTGTGTGTGTTTGTGTGTGTGTGAATTGTGTATATGTGTGTGTTTTTTGTCTTGGTTGATGCTTCCCCTACGAAACACACACAGGCCGTACCCAGCATGCCGATGGGCAACGGTAGAGTGCTTCACTCTGCCCCCCACTGTCTTCCAAGGCGAGGGCCCGACTGCTACCAACCTGAGCCTGACAGACAAGGACATCACCGCTCTGCACCTCCACCCCCACCATCCCTCCAACACACCCACCCACACACACACACACACACACACACACACACACACACACACACACAGCTCACACCCACCTCTTCGTCATCCTCAGATTAGCTCTGTCCTTCCGCAGCCTTGTTTCCATGACTTCCCTCTCCGTCCCCCCACTTCACCGTGTCCCCATTGGAAAGCAATCATAAGCTGCGCTCACTTATCTGCTTATTCTGCTCAAGCCACCGCAGCCTGTTGCGCTGCCACACTGAATACCAATGGCGGTCTCCCCAAATAGCCCTCCTCCCGTACGTGATGTGGGGTGGGGTGGGGTGTGGGGGTGGATGCGGGACGTCGATAAGGAGCCTCTCCAGGCCTCCGTGGCATTGTTCCTCCTCGGCTGGAGATGGAGAACAGTGTGTGTGTGTGTGTGTGTGAGAACAGCTGTTTTGGGAGGGAGGTGACATCAGTGGCGTTGGCACGAGTGGATTGGCTGGTCTGACACAGCTTCCTTTTTAAGGCTGATGAGGGCAGAGCGTTTATGATGAATCCAGCACGAGGTGTTAGGGGGGCTGGGGCTGTATACACATACACACACACACACACACACACACACACACATATCTAACACACCTTTTTTCTGAAGGAGAACAGACTTAATGGCTCCTCGTCAGTGAGTTGTCTGAAGTGTTCTCTCCACAGAGCCAAAAATCCTGTGATGTGATGATTAGACCCTCTCTTGAGCTTGGCTAAGAATTCATTGCTGCCTATTCATAATACCCCCCCCTCTCTTTTACTCCCTCTCTGTCTGGCTGTTTCTCTCTCACCTATTTCTTATTCTATCTCTCTTTCTCCTCCATCTCTCTCTCTCCATCTCCTCTCTTGGCTTTCTCCCCCCTCTTTTTCTCTCTCTCTCCCTCCCTCCTGCAGAATGACTCGTGGAGCGAGCTCTACTCCTTCGCTCTGTTTAAGGCCATGAGTCACATGTTGTGCATTGGCTATGGCCGCCAGGCCCCGGAGAGTATGTCTGATATCTGGCTGACCATGCTCAGCATGATCGTTGGCGCCACCTGCTACGCCATGTTCATCGGCCACGCCACCGCCCTCATCCAGTCCCTGGATTCCTCGCGCCGTCAGTACCAGGAAAAGGTGAGTGTGTGTGTGTGTGCTCAGCATGATTGTAGGTGCCACCTTGCGCCATGTGCCTTTGCCATGCCACGGCCTGTGTTACCTTACGTTACGCTTACCTGAGGTAAGCAATGCACAGTGGCACAGCCTACTGGCAACGAGGCCTTCAGTGTGTGTGTGCACGTGCGTGTGCGTTGCCATGTGCGTGCGCGTGCGTGTGCAATTATTTGTGTGTCTGTATATGTGAGCATCCATATGTATGTACATCCATATGTGTGTGTGTGTGTGTATGCGCCAATGGGCCGCTGATCGTTTATTGGAGATGAAACGTCTAGACGAGACAGCTCTGGGTTTGATTCCAGTGGGAGGGCCGCTGCTACATCTGGGCGCCGCAACACACTGTTGTGCCCTTGCGCCGTACGCCATAAGCACCACCTACTTAGGTAATTGCTGGGTCTTTGTTCCTTAATTGCAGCATCTGGCTCATGTTTACAGCGGTAACCACGGCGCTGCGAGGCCCAGACCTGTCATATACCATTTGGCTGATCCGCAAAAACCCCTTTATAGTTTCATCTCCCTCTCTCTCTCAGTGTCTCTCTCTCTTTCTCAATCTCTCCCTCTTTCTCTCCTCTAGAGATTCTCTGTTGCCTTTTTTCCCTGGAAAGATAGTGAGACAGAAAGAGAGAGTGAGAGAGAGAGAGAGAAAGAGAGGGATAATCATCTCATTTCCTAGGTCACAGTATGACCTCAGAGAAAAGCGTGTCATGGTGATTGCATTTTGTGTTGGGCTAACACTCTCTCTCTCATGACTAAGTGAAAAGAGTAGTGTCTGCTAATATTATCCGGGTCCTGGAGGCGCTCTATCACTTCACATCACAGAGGAGACAGTGACTGAAACCCCAGATGTTTGGCAGACAGAGAGTACAGCGCTCCTTTTTTGTTGTAGCTACGTCAGACGCTAGTGATGGCGTAATAGCAGGCAGCTAGGGAACGTCAGGCATGTTTGTGTGTGTGTGTTTGTGTGTGTGTGTGTGTTTGACCAGGCTTGTTTACACAAAATGAGGCATCCATAGTCCTAGTTCCAGGCAGGTTTCAGGAGCTTGTGATGAGGCGACGGCAGCAGCAGCAGCACTAGAGGCGGTGGGTCCAGATGGCGGTGGGGCGGGGAGGCCCCCCCTGACCCCGCCAGGAGACGAGAGGAGCGCCGTAACGAGACACTCCTGTCCTGTCCTCTGTCAGTTCGACCGCCACAGTGACACACAGACCCTCCCCCCCCCCCGTCCACCTTCATCCCACATCGCTCTCTACCTCCATCCCACATCTCTCTCTACCTCCATCCGATATCTCTCTCTCCTTCACTCCCGCCACTTATCTCTCTGATCGTCTCCCCCTCTCTGCTGCTCTCTCTGCTCCACTTTTTGATCGGGCCCTGAAATAATGATGTAACGCCACACACAGAAACCAAAGGGCCTGTCACGAGCGCTCGTCACGCTGGCCCCAGGGAGCCAGCTGCTTCTCGTTATTAATCACCGAGAGCCGAGTCGGGCATCGCCGAACATCGCCGCGGGCGGCACACACCGACGGGGCCGCATCTGACATCAGCGATAATGGCAAGGCGACGCTGACGGTTTTGTAGGCTTTGTCAAATCCGCAAAAGATCCCGACAGATGCGAGGCTTTTTTTAAGATGGAGGCGCAACAGGAACATTAGACAGGGTTCATCATGGGGCTTTGTTTTTTACTGAGTGAACACATGCTGATTGTATTCTAAAACAAAGATGCCAGAGTTGGGTCAGACCTGTGTCCACACCTGTCTGTTATCTTCAAAGAGTAACAGTAGCTCGCTGCTGGCAGCGCTCACCTGTTTTTGGCGATGAACAGCATTGATTTATCAAAATGAACACAGAGCTCTGTCGGGCCTTCTGTGTTCAAAGTGAGAGTGCTGTTCTTTGGTGACACAGCTATCCATCAAAAGACAAACACAAAGACACACACCATCAAAAGACATAAACACACACACACACACACACACACACACACACACACACACACATAGACACAGAAGCAGGCAGACCCATCAATGCTGGCACACACATCACAAACACAGACACACACACACACCTTCTAGATATATTCCTGTGTTCCAATCAAGTTGTTTCTTTAAAGCTTGGATTTTACGCTCCTTGGAGACACTGAGCGCTTGTGAAGGGTGCCGGAGGCTAGGCTGTAAGCTCCAGTTCTCCAGTACAGAGCTGCTGTGCTCAGAGTACTGACGAGGAGGACGGAGGCTGTGTTCCCAGGTCAGTACCGGCAGATGTGACTTTGGCACTTGACACGGTCTGGATACAGTCTGTTGCAACTGTAGTATTGGATGTTATCAAAGACTGACAAGGAAAGAAGCTATTTTCTGTCCTCAAATGTGTCCGCGATTTAACAGTCTTTCCTGTATTCTGTATGAGAATGTTCTAGTGCTACTTTGAACTCTGCATTCCCAAGCTGTCAGCTTGGTTTCTACTGTTTCCAGCATAATCCACACGTTTTCTCTTGTACATTTAGTTCAAAGTCCTTAATGGTAGTCTTCAGATATATATTGCATTATGCAGTAGGTCGGTCTCTGTGAGACTAGTCGTTTCAGTATCTACTGTATGTAATGAGACCGCGGCCATTCTTCCCATGTGTTGTCCTTCCAGAGGTGACAGTTGACACTCCCCGCTCCCGGAGGGCAAAATGGACAGAGGAAGCGGCTGTTACGTAATGCTACTTTAGCTGCTAGGGGCAATGTTTTTGCTTCCACAATCTCCAGGGCTTTGGTAGCTTCCATTTGCTCCACAGGGAACTATTATTCTAAGTTAGCCACAACGACAGCTAGCTTTGTAATTAATGATAGCATTGCGAATGATTGAATGGAAATTTCCATTTTACGTCTTAAAAGAGTTGGTTTGACTTGTGAAGTAAGTTTACAATCATACCAAAGAGCACCTGCTTTCGAGACACATATCAGTGACGAAGCACTTCTGACCACCAACCTTTTTTGGTATTTGAGGAAATTTCCATTTGCTTGAACTATAACTAGATGTACCGCAGAGCGGTACAAAATATGACCGCCGCCCAGTCCAGCATCCATTTTTGCCACAAAAAGAAGTCACGCTGAAAGGCCTATATGATTTTAACTGTCTCACTAAATTGCATTATCCACACTCAATTCTCACTGGTATCTGCTAGACAACAAGTACCAAAACATGATTAGTTCATAGATTTCAAATGTAATATTCATTTTATACAACCCCACCTCCATCTTGCCTGTTCATAATTCTGAGAAATTCATGATTGTTTGTGTTATGTTTATGTTATGTGTGTGTGTGTGTGTGTGTGTGTGTGTGTGTGTGTGTGTGTGTGTGTGCGTGCTTGTGTGTGTGCCTGCGTATGTGCCTGTGCATGCAAGCGTACATATGTCTACTGTGTGAGTATGTGTCATAGATTACTGTGAATGTATGTGTGTGTGTATCTGTTTGTGCACATGTGTGCACATGAAATGGGTTAACATGACCCCTGGAGGCAAACATACGGAAAAAAATGGTCATCCTAGGCCCTACAGTTCTCAAGATATTCACAGAGAACTGTGTCTGCTCTACCCTCCTTTCGGGGGGTCCAGTTCAGCGTGGGGGCTACAGATCAAAACGAAAAATGACGGTTCCATGCTATCCATGTGAGGGTACATGCCCACCAAGTTTTGTGTACCCCGGTCTTTCAGTGTCCCGGGAATCCTTGTTGGTGTACGTCACTAAATGTACACATAAATTATTTTATTGTAAGGCCCCCCATGAACGAAAGTACACAAAACTTGGCATGCATTCGGAGGGTGTCATAATGATCCTACACTTTTAATTTCGTGCAGTTTTGACCTTGTCAGCCAGAGATATTGTGATGAAAACTAATTTTTAACTAGGTGGCTCTATACATGAAATAAGTGGTAATGGGATGGGTTGACATGCCCCCTTAAGACCAACATACATAAAAAAGGTGGACCTCCTAGGCCCTACGGTTCTCGAGATATTCACAGAAAACTGTCTCCGGCCACCTACAGGCCAGTTGGGGTATAGTAACATAAATTAATTTATTGTGTGGCCCCCCATGAACGGAATTCCACAAAACTTGGCGTGCATACAGAGGGTGTCATAATGATCCTACACTTCCAATTTCGTGCAGTTTTGACTATGTTAGGTCACAGATACCTTCAATTACAACATCTCATTTTTACTTTTTTGTGTTTAACTAGGTGGCGCTATACATGAAATGAGTGGTTATGGAATGGGTTGACATGGCCCCTTGAGATCAACATGCAAAAAAAAAAATGGTCCTCCTAAACCCTATGGTTTTCGAGATATTCACAGAAAACTGTGTCTGCCCTACCCTCCTTTCGGGGGGTCCAGTCCAGCGGGGGGGCTACAGATCAAAACGAAAAACGATGGTTCCATGCTATCCATGTGGGGTTACATGCCCACCAAGTTTCGTGTACCCCGGTCTTTCAGTGTCCCGGGAATCATTGACGGAAATATGGGCATGCGAAAAAGAAAAAAAAAGAAAAAATCTGACTAAACCTATCGCTGCGCGGCGGTCATAATTAAGTCTGCCCTGACTTGATTAAAACCAACCAGCTTATTGTGGGAAGCAAATATTTTCAACAATACTTGGAGCTACCTCAGTAGAACTGAGATACTGGTGGGCAGATGACAAAATGGGCCCTTTTGTCTTGTGACAAGGACCTTTGTGTTTATGGCAGCATGACAGAGTGTATATTTGTCCCCTAACAGATTCCTGTGATACGTGAGGCTGCAGTCACTGACAATTTAACGCAGGCCCACCCTGTCCTGCCAGGCAAATAGCCGTAACAGCCGTGTATCAACCCACGTAGCCTAAGGAGGACCAGTTTCTGGTGCCATAAAAAACCTGTATGAGCCTCATAAGTCTTGAGTCCACTAGTCGAGGGTAACAGATTGGATTTCCCAAATGCAATGAAAGTAATAGTTTTATGTAACCACCTCAAGGATATAGACCTTGCTCAATATGTCTTACTTCACTGAGCTTATGGATCACTGAGGATGGACAGTGCATAATTGAATTGCTAAGCAGATGATCCATATTTACCCTCTATGTCACGGGCCTGTCATTGAGCAGCCAGGGTGGACGCACAGAGCAGAGATTACGGCTCAAAGTGACCTCTGATCAGAGCTGTCTGCATTAGTTGATTTCATATAAAGGTTTTTTGTTGTTTTCTTAAACCCATATCGATAGCATTAGGTGTTGCGTAATGGCTGTCTGTGTTTGGTTTCAGTTTGGAATTCTAATGAGTAAGGAGCTCTTGCTTTTATTGATGTCATTGCAGAGTCTGTATAGATCCTTTGTGAGTAGTTACACACAAGTGATAAGTGTGGCCTACAGGTATTGCACTTATCTTTCTAGGTATTTCTCACAAAAGCATTGAATGGGCACAGAGATTCCCCGATGACACTCATTCTAGTTTACATTTAATCCCATCCTTATGAAAAAAGCTAACTCTTTCCCCTCAGGGCACTGTCTACACATACTGTATGTGTGTATGCTTTGGTCGGACTGCGGTATTGATGGTGTGCACGTCCTCGGCCCACTCCTCGTGGCTCGGCAGAGAGATAGAGCAGCAGGCTGGCAGTGGGGAGAAGCCAAAGCAAAGTCCTTTCAGGACCACATATCATCTCTGGCCATAGCAACAAAAGAACCAGCACATGTACTGTATCTCATCATTAGTGACCAGCATTGCCACGTGCATCAACAACAGCTTTTTTCTTAATAGGTGATTACTGCACATCTATACGTGCTCTATTCTTAGCAGTCTATTTTTAAAAGTGCTTTGCATCTACAGTATATGGGTTGTATTTTAACAGGCTTTTTGCGTAAATATGTGTCTATTGCATATTGACCAATAAGCACAGAGCAAGAAGTAGAGCAGAAAGCTCAGTGCATAAACTAAGCTGTTTCTGTTGTCCATAGAGGAATGCTTGGGGTCTTGGAAAACAGCATGCATGCCTGAAACAGGGCAGAATAAAGTGAACAGAAAAATATCTGTGGTTCCTCCTGAGACCCGACACTCACATGACACTCACAAAACACAACCAGGGCTGTCAGTGTGTATTTGTATGCTGTGGCACAGGGATACGTGTACTTGTGAAGCACAACAATTAAAAATAGGAAAAAATGAAAGAAGAAATAAGAAGCCAAATGGATATACAGCGAAGTGTGTTAACTGTATTGTCATAGGAATTTGCACATATTGGTTCCGATGAGATGAGGATGGGCTTGACCGTGGGAGATGTGACATGCCAAACACGGAGTGTTGTCAGAGAAGTGTAAATAAATAAATTAAGTAAGCTTCTGTTGTGGCGTTACTCTCTTTGTCAGTCACACGACAGGGTTATCTCAAGGGACTCAGCTGCGAGCGTAAAGTGGGCAAGGCCAGCTTGATGGGCGAAGAGAGAGAGGAGAAGCTCAGAGATCAGTTCTTGTTCATTTGACATGGCTTCATGTAAGTGTCATCTCGGATATATGTCGCCTCTCCAAACGTCTGGTGGGCACATCCGGTCTCTGGCTTATAAAGGCCTTGGGTTGGGTTGGGTTGGGTTGGGTTGGGGGGGGGGGGGGGGGGGGGGGGTTCCATGAAGCGGACTTGATTTCAGTTAAATGTGAGTCTCTGTTTTCCATCTGTGAGGATGACACAACTGCATTATCCTTCAGAGAGAAACAAGGAGCAATGTGAAGCAGAGAGAGGTTGTAAAAATAAAGCCTCTCGAAAGGTTCACAAAGCCACTAGTAATTAATTAAGATTAAATTAAATTCAGATCTGGATCTGCTTATGTGGAACTGGGGGTTCGGTTAAATTGGTTTTAATGAGGATTTTAATTTGCAGGCAATCATTTGTTCTCCCTCTCCCTCCTGTGTTTGTGAGTGGCATATTGCCTACATTGGTCCTAGGTGCCATGTACTTGCCTTTATGCACACTAGATTAACATTACTCATTTTAGTGGAGTTGTAGCTCAGGTGTAGTAGTAGTATCATCAAGGGAATCAGATTACATTACAAAAGCAATCCAATCTAGAGATACTAATTTAACCGTACACCTACAGGAGCATAAATCTCATAAAACTCATTAAATACTGTAAGAGAACGCTTGATTGCGTTGGACAGAAAATGTTTACGCTATGCTTTATGTCAGGCCCTTGAGTATATAGGTTCATTAATATTGAATCATGTTTTTCTCTGAGATGATTCGTCAGGGCGAGGGCATGATACAGGCTGTAAACACAGGGCATGTGTATTTGCAGCTGTGCTGCATATGTTGTTGTAACATAGCCGGACGACACATCATCCCTTTCATTTTGACTTGCGACGTTGTTTACCTCGACACGTTTCCCCATATGCGTGATGAAAGGCCTTGTAGTAAAATTACCAGGATTTATGGAAGGGAGATTGCCTCGATGGCACCTTCCTCCCAGTGTCTGGTTCCAGGCTCTTTAATAAACAGACACCAAGCTCACAGCCCTGCTGGGAACAGTGAGGAAAACATGCCAACCTGGGCCAAGGGATAAAAGGAAAGCTGCTTTTCCTCCCACACCTAGCCTGGGAGCTGTTGCCCAGGCTTTCCCCCCAGTGATTGACAGCAGCTGTCTGTCTTTCTGTCTGTCTGTCTATCTGTCTGTCTGTCAGAGCCAGTCCTCATGAGCAAACGCTTTGATTCATAATATCAACACCATATGGCACAAGGGGGCTTTTGGTCCACATCTGAGCGGTTCATCCATAATCTGGTCACATTAATGAATCCATATTGCTGAGCTCTCTCCTGTTGTGTTCACCACAGGGCCAGATAATGACCCCCGCCTCTTGCGGATGAGTGATTCATTTTCTAAGCGTGTAAGTCAAGGGTCATTGGCGTCCCGCAAAGTGCTCTGAAGAATGGCCGCCAAGCACGGCGCTGCTCATTTGACCTGACGGCGCACTGATTAGGCCTCTCCTTCACCTCAGCCTTTGTGCCGCTGTGAGCGTGTGTTGCCCCAATCACAGTCACGCTCTCTTCCATGTCTTTTCATCTCACAAATGGCACTTCTGCCACCAAATGAAAGAGCCGTCGGTTCTCGAGAGGCCTTTATTATTATGTAGCGGCCGGCTGGAATGGGTAGGTAGATGAATGCACGCCGTCTGGCCTTATCTGTTGTAGAGTGAGCTGATATCTAGAATCTCATGTCCACGGGTTGTTGCTGACCAATATTGACCCAGCTCCTTCAGTACAGCAAGATGGCTTGAGAGGATTTTTTGTGTCGACTGATTTCAGAATTTCATCATATCACAGAGACCTTAACTATACATACAGAGGAGGTGTCTTGAACTGATTTAACCTCAGACTTCTCCCTGCTTTGAGATCAAATAATGTCAGTATGCATAAGAATCTTTACAGAGTATACAAAGAAAGAAGCATGAGCCTCAGGATCCTGTGATTGTAGATAATGGTTGGTATAGAAGATGACTGTTACTGTGGACCATTTGTCAGTGAGGTAGATACTTTTTTGGTAGGTACTAGTTGTTTGATGTTAGTTGCCAGAAATGGCTGATAGTGGGCCCCTTTCGTTGGCGGTAGCCACTGGACTGACCACTGACAACTGATCCCCACCCCACCCCACCCCACCCCACACACACACACACACACATACACACACACCCACACCCACACACCCAGCAGGAGTGTTCTGTGCTTGTGCTGCATCGATGAGTCATAAACTGGAGCCTATTAGCAGGCAGATCCACATCCTCTCAAGCCCACTGGAGGCAGCTTCGGCTTGCACAACATTCCTCAGAGCTCTAGGGTGGGGGTCTGCAGGACAGGGTATGAGTGGGGGGTGGAGGGTGTTCACGGAAAAAAACATTATTCAGTCGGTATGAGTCATGACACCCAAGTCCTTCAGGCAACTCTGATGAGCCTTTGACATGCTGCGCAATTATTTATTTAGCCGCTGATCGTGAGGTTGCATCTCCTACCTCCAGCGCCACCTTGTTTGAATTCAGTGGCGGTGGGTTCCGCTCATTTATCTCCAGACTGCATGAGACAAAGAATGACCCGCCGCTGTGAAAACACCTTAATTGAAAGGTTGAATCAATAACCTTAGTTTATCTTCAAGAAGCCCAGTTTTACAAATCTCAGCATTAATCGACGTGACGCGGCACGACATGTGATAAAAGCAGAAACCAAACAGGCAGAAGAGACAGAAGTGGAGAAGCTCCTCAATCATTCACTCCTGACAGTGTTTACTAAGCCTCATGTAGCTCTTCTCAACCCAAGTCTTTGATGTCTCTTAAAATAGCCACAAATGACAAAGTAATACAAGGCTTTCGTATTAATTATTTATTCCACATGTATGCATCTGTAGGTATTTGTCATAGCCAAGTTACATCTTTCCCCCTTTAAGCATGAGTGAGTAACACTGAAAACAGTCTGTTTGTGCTGTAACAGACAAAAATGGCTTTTTGTTGTTGTGGCAGTTGAGCTTGTGTTTTTGATGCACGCTGCATCATTCTGCAGCAGAGCCAAGAGGAAACTCTTCTGGTTTTATAGTCATGTCATGCCGTTTTGAAGTCTTCACATTTTTCATCTTCTGTTTGGGTCGATATTGTACTTTTATTTGTTAATGTCCTCCACCATTCTCATCTCAAGTGTTGTTTCAGGCCTTTGTTGAGAGAATGAAATTCAAGTATTGGAGATGACAGTGATTCTGTACACATCTGTCCTGTCATTAAAACGTCAAAACTTTTGCTATCTGTTTTTGTACCCCTCTCTATGTTTTCCCTCTAGTACAAGCAAGTAGAGCAGTACATGTCCTTCCATAAACTGCCGGCGGACTTTCGGCAGAAAATCCATGATTACTATGAGCACAGATACCAGGGGAAGATGTTTGATGAAGAAAGCATTTTAGAGGAGCTCAATGAGCCACTGCGAGAGGTAAAAAAATATTACTTATTGCAGTCTTATTGCAGTCTTCCATCTAGTACTATGATACAGAAATGAAATTATTCTGTAAATTACTGTTTGCTATTGTGTCTGTAAATTACAACTCATTTTAGACCTTCATCAAATGGTTGTTTAACTTATTATTTTGGCACCCTGTGAGTCAACAAAGCTTTGTTTGATATCAATGTTTATGTTTGTTTGACATCATTATTTGATTTGAAATACCTTCAGGAAGTTCAATTCAATCATCATCAATGACATCAATTATGAAACACTAATAACACTAATATTTTACCACCCTCTCTCATTACCTGCCAAAAAACCCTCTCTACCTTTGCTTAACTCCTCTCTCAGGAAATTGTCAACTTTAACTGTCGCAAGCTAGTAGCTTCCATGCCTCTGTTTGCCAATGCTGACCCCAACTTTGTGACTGCTATGCTGACAAAGCTGCGCTTCGAGGTCTTCCAGCCCGGAGACTACATTGTCCGCGAGGGCACCATTGGCAAGAAGATGTACTTCATTCAGCACGGGGTGGTGAGCATCATCACCAAAGGGACTATGGGCATGAAGCTCTCCGACGGCTCCTACTTTGGAGGTAGAGTTCAGACCCTAACCCTAACCCTAAATCAGTCTCCTTATGGTCGGTCATGGGGAGACTTAACATAACTTTAATTTGTGAAGAGCCCTAAAATGGGTAATTTTGGTGTTTTTTTTTTTTTTTTTTTTTTTCAACTTCTTTATTTTTCTTTACTTTACTTTATAACAACTATTCGAAGCCTAAGCAATGTTAGCCCCTTAGTGATGTTAGAAAGTCTTTGCCAGTGTGTTTAAAATAACTGTCAGGCAGTGGTGTCCATCTCTTTGGATGTTCCTAGATTTTTAATACGTTCAAATCCTGTTGAACCTTTTGTCACAGATCACAGAGCTCAGACATTCCTCTCGGAGCATTGATTTTCATTCTAGATGCCAGAGGGCTGCCAGGGCTGTATAGCTATAGTAGTATAGCTTAGCCAGGAAATTCTCCCTCAGAGGCTTCAGCCCTCCTTTCAACAGTGAACTTGTGAGCCGGAACCAGCCAACCCGAACCATATTCATCTAAATTCATGGTGCGGTTCTGGAGCCCGTGCAGGTCTCTTCTCCATCTCTAGTGGCTCCTGTCCCACTTTCAGATGGCCCTCAAGAGCATGTGAGCAGAGACCCTGCGATGTTGACCCAGAAAATGGCTGCCATCCCAGTTCCCCCTTCCTCTCTCTCCTCCCAGTCTCTTCAGGCGAGGTCTAAAGGCTTGATTCCTCGCCCCCATTTTTACCTCCCACAGTAGACCAATAGAGCTTAGTGGTATTGCAAAATGTGCCAGCTGCCAACGGGCAGAGCAGAAGAGGAAGAATGCACCACAGGCTGAACATGTGGTCAATTAATAACAGCTAATTAGTGGAGCAGAACGACCAAGACAGCGCAATTTGTAACGTCAACTGTGGAATTCTCTAGCCAAACTCATTGTGTCAGGAAGAGGTAGTCATCCCTTTTTTCTCACTGTAGGCTACAAAAGACCAGTTGTTTAAACAATGTCAGACCCCCCACCCCCGCCACCAACTTTTAATTTCACCAGGATCTAACCAACACACACATATACACACACACACACACACACACGCACACAAGCTTAGCAGAGCACATCGCAGTATGGCTACACTTGTCTTAATAGGATCGGAATGGTAGGTAAGACAGGCTTTGAAAGGTGGTGATTGATTGATGAATGTATAGATGTATGGATTAAGGAATGCTTTGGAAATGGAACACCTAATAGGCTGGAGGATTTTTTTTTCCATCCTGTGACGTGACTTGAGAGCGCTTTGTTGTCAGGGAGAAGTATTGGGGCAAGCGTTAGGGTTAAGTCATAATGACACGCCAGCAGGCAGGCTTCCTGCGCCAGGAAGGGAGGCCATTAATCTTGCCGAGTGTAAATCCCTCATCAGATATTTGTGGCTGCTCAAGACACCCAAGGACAGAAGCCTCATATTGCCTTCTGACTGAAATGCCAATCTTGAGCTTCTGAGTGAAAATTACCCATGACATTATCTCAAATGTAGCAATAACTAGACGCCGTTAAACACACGCAACTTGAAGGTTGCAGTGCAGATCTGACAGCAGCCTATCTATGACTGTCTCTATTGCGTTCGCCAGTGCAGAAGTGTTTTTTTTTAATGAATGAAGGTGAAAAGTAATTGATCAGCCTTGTGATTGTAATCAGTGATATTACTTGCTTCATAAGGAATGGGGGGGGTATGCAATTGTTCCATTGATGATTTGAGAAATATACAAAAGGGACTGAAAAACTGTAAAATGCAAGATGAATGAAATAATTGACTCCGTGTGTGTGTGTGTGTGCTTATCTTATATTGAACTACTGTGCACTTTAGCAATGTGCAATTTTACTGTGCAGTACCTTTGTGTGACACAGCCTCCATTCCTTTTCGTGTGGCTTCTGCACGAGCATGCACAACATGTCTCAGAGAGCGCAGCTTCTAGCCAAGATTGCCCATTCACTTGACTGCACCTGTTTTTTGCCCAGCACCCCAGGCTGTACGTAAGGGTTGCCAGAGAAATTAACATGAGGAGCGCACCCAGACATTTCCGCAAACTCAATAAATGATAAGCTGAAAGTGTCTGACTAAAAGTGGAGGATTAAGACACATACAGTAGGCATTCGCTGAGGGAGATGAGGGGAGTGCCAGGATAAAAGACAGCACTGGTTACCAAGACAACACTACATCACACAGAAAAGTTCCAACCTCTCTTTGAGTGAACCTCGGCATTTTTCGTAATGATATCTCATCAGTAGTTTGCCTTCATTCTTTCAATTGTCAAATATATCTGAGTGGAGTGATTCAGTTGTATTGACTGAGACAGTGAAGTGAAAATCCATATCAATGTTCTTGAGTCATTTCAATATCAAATCGCAAGCTGAAGTACTGTAGGCAAGATTTTCCTGTGAGTCCTTAAGTCTAAGTTTAAAACAGAATATATTTTTCAGTTAATGTGCTGCATTATTACAGCAAAAATAGTTCCTCCTTGACTTTTTAACTCGAGTTATAGTTTTGATTATATTTTTTCCCTTGAGTGCAAAAAACCTGGTGGCTGCTCCAAAAGAAAATGGACCATCATTAGGCGGAGAGAGAGAGAGAGCTTGTATCAGCAGCTTGTGTTTATGCATTTGGCCTTCCAAGGACATGATGTCTAACAAAGCGTGATTCCTGGGGGTAGACTCACAGTAACTAAAATTATACATCATAACATACAACAGTCTACGAGGGAAAGGGGTCTGGGTCAGTTATTCTGCACATTCTGTCCACTGCACTCTGGGCTGAAAACTTCTTGTGAGTGGGCCTCACTTTGTGTCTGTTTTCTCTGTCGTCTGTCCCCCACACACACGCGCGTACGTCCACGCGCTTGTAGAGATTTGTCTGCTGACCCGCGGGAGACGAACGGCGAGTGTCCGTGCCGACACCTACTGCCGCCTCTACTCGCTCTCGGTGGACAACTTCAACGAGGTGCTGGAGGAGTACCCCATGATGAGGCGGGCCTTCGAGACGGTGGCCATCGACCGGCTCAACAGAATAGGTACAGTAGGCCTTACAGTATGAGTGCTATGGTCATCTGACAAGCCTTTAAAGACACAGAAGACAGGTGGCTTTAAACACCATGTTCTATTCTCTACATCTAACTAACTTATGCATTTATTATGTATACAGACCTTACTGTTCTGTAACTGACCCTAGGTAGATGGGTCAGGCCCTTGAGTTGTGGATCTGCTCGAGGTTTCTTCCTATATGTATCCCCAATTCTAGGGAGTTTTTCCTCGCCCCTGTTACTCATGGGTCTTCTCTTATTCTGTAAAGCGCCATGAGACATGTGTAATGTTTTGGCACTCTATAAGTGAAATTCAATTGAAAATGGAAAAAGAAGTCGTCCCCATATCCTGCGTGGAAAATTACAGCGAAATCTTCAGAAAATGGAGCCAAAAAGAGCTGCATACAAATGTGTGGCTTTATGCTGCTGTGTTTACACTACGGCACCGGCATGGAGATCACCTAGAGTGTAGAAAGGATGTCATCAGGCAGAGTGTATCATTTGCTAAACAGAGCAACCCCCTCCTACCCACCCTCTCCGCACACACACACACACACACACACACACACACTTCAGCTTCCCTCAAGGTCAGCGCTCCGCTGAGGTCAAATGCGGCCACATAACACGCCAGATGTTTACAAAGGAGCGTGATGCATGCATCTGCCACCTGCACACGGTTGCCATGGAAGCCACATTAGATCAATTAATTTCCTGGGTTCCAGGGGAGGGGAGGGGGGCGGGGGCTTGGCTGATGAAGTGTGTGCAGCTTCCGCTCCTCTCATTGTTTGTGTTTGAACCCACAACACAGCAGTCCGTGTTCCTGTTTAATAGCCCGCAGATATGAAATGTTTGAGCTAGACAAGGCAGTGCAGCTCAAACAAATGTTTATGTAATAAACAGAATGAAAGGGTGTGTCAGTGTTAATTGGGTTCATATTATCTGAAAAGGTTAGGGTGATAGTAAACCGTAGAGAATAATACTTGACAAGGAAATAACAATTCAAATAGAAAAAAACAACTGTAACCAAGAACGATTCAATTCCGACATTCTAAAATGTGGTCTTTCTCCTCAGATTGAAATGTAACCGCAGTACTTTTATACTAGAATGAAAGCAAAGTTTTTCTATTTCCTTGTAACTTATTCTACGTCTTGAACAACTAATATGGACCTCTTCGAAGTCCACTTCTTCACCGAGGCAGCCCTAGCCCTAGAGCCCTAGCTAGCTTACTTGAGCTCCATTGTGGCTCTCTGTCCCCATTCAATGCTATTCTGGTGCCATTCTGGATCAGTCACTGACTCACTGTCACTCTGGGTACAAGTGGACTTTCCCCGAAAAAAAAAAAAAACTTCAGCAAGGACAGAACAATGCAGAGCAAGAGCTGACTGTATTTGTGTGGGTGTGGCGCCTAAATGAAACAATCCCGAAGAGAAATAACGACGGAGTGCAATTTGGCAACGATGAGAAGCGCTGTAGCACAAAATAAAGCATGAACACAAAAAAGTGTAGAGGACTAAATTGAGCATCAATTATGCCCATTATTGATGTGTTGCGGCTAAGCGTTATTGACGCGCTGGAGAGCCGGGGAGATGGCTGTTGGAGATGGTCCTCAGATGTGGCCCCTGCTATCTGCACGGGGCCCCCATGATGAAGGCAATTTCGGCTGCAAATTGCTTTCTGCCAGCAGAGGCTGAGAGGCCGTGAGGCGCAGAGGCTGACGGGCCAGAGGCACATGCTCCCCCACCTCCCCGCATCACAGCTAATGTGACTCAGCACAAAGCAGCCCACTCAACCTCCCAACCCTAACACCCCCACAGGACACTAAGTGTGTGTGTGTGTGTGTGTGTGTGTGTGTGTGTGTGTGTGTGTGTGTGTGTGTGTGTGTGTGTGTGTAATGGGCGAGATGGAGAGCAGAAGTGTTTTGTGTGGAGTAAGTTGGTGCAGCGGAACAGAAAACAATGGCTCCCAAAAACTGCCCAAACAGCAGCCCATGCGGAAACAGACCCACAGCAGATGTGGCTCTGACCCACTCTTTAGTAAGCCGTTGTCTGTGTGCTAATTATACTCTGGTAAACACAACATAAACAAAGCCTATGCATTCTCACACATGCATACATGTATGTGTGGGAAAGTAAAACATATCTACTCCCATAAATAATGGATTCCTATGCATGAACACAAAGGGGAGTATCCCTGCACCCTGAATGTAAATTTAATCAGGGGCTTCCAGGTGGACAAACATGTCTGTCCTGATCAAGTGAATTGGGTCTGGCAGAGGAGGAGAGAGTGCTGTTTTATCCAGTTATTTCTTAAAAATTCAACCATGTCTTGTGGTTTAAATATTTGACTTGCAGTAAGGAGACTTGCTTGAATATTACCTGATTTTAAAGTGGCCATGATGTAAGTGATGATGATTCAAACTGTACCACCAAAGAGGTGTACAGCTAGCTTATAGTTACCCAGTTCCAGCAGCAAAGTGTTCCTCTTTTCAGACTTTTTTAATGTGATGTATTTTTAAGATGCTGCTCACATTGTACTTTTCAAAAAGTCTGTCTTGTATTGTGAAAGGTCTTCTATTAATGGGATTAACAGTCATTCATTTTTTATTTCTTTTTAATTTACAGGCAAAAAGAACTCGGTCTTAATGCACAAAGTCCAGCACGACCTGAACTCTGGGGTCTTCAACAACCACGAGAACGAAATGATTCAGGAGATCGTGAAGTACGACCGTGAGATGGTCAAGCAGGTGGACCTGCAGCGTCCGCGGGCCATGTCCATGACGTCCTCCCTCCAGGGCGGGAGCATGTTCGCCTCGCCCTCCTCCAGCGGCCAGCCCTCGACTGGCTCCGCCATCGCCACGTTACAGCAGGCCGTGGCCATGAGCTTCTGCCCCCAGATGGCCAGCTCGCTGGTGGGGCCCGGCACGCTGCAGTCCCCCCGCATGGTCAGGCGCTTCCAGGTCCTGCAGAACGTCTCCAGCCCCGTGTCGTCCCTTCCGCTTCAGGCCGGACAAGGGCAGCAGCAGCAGCAGCAGGCCACCAACCCGGCTCTTTCCGGTGGGGCGTTCGCCTCGCCCGCCCACAGTCCCCTGGCGTCGGCGGGCAGGACTTTCCAGTACAGCTCCAGCCCTGTGGGAGGCGGCGTGCTGTCGGGGTCACAGCTCTCGCTGGTCCAGCAGCAGCAACACGCGCCTAGTCCCACGCACCGACCCACTGTCCACCGGCGGAGCACGCACTCCTTACAGGACACCCGGGCGCTGTCTGCCTCACAGCTCTCCCTCCCCCACGACGGCAGCATCGGCGGCGGCATCGGCATCATGGGTCTGGGCATGCAGCCGATGGCGACTGCGGCAGCCCCCAGCCCCCCCCAGTCCACGCGGGTCTCCTCCACATCCATAGGCCCTCTGCCACTGGCACAGGCTGGACTGGCTGGACCCATGGTGTTCAGGAGCACTGTGCCCCAGAGGATGGCGCTGACCCATCAGATGTCGGTGGGGGCCTTCCCGCCGGCCGCCCTGCCCCCACTCAGGCCTGCCCCGTACGAGTCTGGACTGCCCAAGAAAGACTCCATAGTCAGCCTCCCAGAGACGGAACAAATAAGATCAAGGCTATCTTCCAATTTGTGACCTTGAGGAGGGAGACTTTGTAGAACAATGTGTTTTTTTTTTTAGGATGGGGAGCTTTTCTGACCTCCTAATAACTGACCTCCGCCCTTCCACGCCCCACCTCTTTCTCCTGTGACCCATGGACTCCTCTTTGAGAATGTATAAGAATGTGTGCGAGTGAAACTGGAGAATTGCGCAGGAAAGTGGAGACAAGACCAAGCAGCAACAGTATACCGATTCACACTACTGGTTCACACAAAGTCTGTACAATACAACGCTGGGATGTTTCTGTTTCCACACACACACAGGCAAAAACGTAGACATGGCGTGTCCTTCTGTTGCCCTCCTGTTCGCTTTCTTTGCTGTTTGCTGTAGTCTCCACTTCACTGTATGTACAAGATCTCATAGGTGCAGTTCAACGATGCAAACTTTGCATGAGCTGGGACTAATGAAAAATCAGGGAGCTCTTTCTGTTGACAGTGACCTAAACAGTTTGTGTTTGGGGATTTTCTTGTTTCTCTATAAACTGTAAATCAGATTTAATATGTAACAGTAGCTGGTTTGGAAATGTGTCATGTAGAATCTAGGTACATGGTTCAACCAAATATGATCAATAATAATCAAACCACAAAAAGGTGTCTTTTCAACTAGTCTCACCCCATTACATTTTCTTCAGACCAAAGGAAGGTGGCGTGTAGTGAGTCTTAAATCAGAACAATGATGGAGCCAACGTAAATGCTTTAAAATAGCCTATAAGACGACTTTAGAAGCCATATGTGTGTGCCATGCATGTGCACCTTTCTTCAAACATTTCTTATTTTTTCTCCTGACACTTTGTGTCAATCTCACACATCAAAAAAGTTTCAAATATATTTCAGATATTTAAAAGATATTTACATCAAATGCTCTCTACAAATAACATTGACTTAAAACACAGCTGAATTCTAATACCAGATGGCAGATTGAGACCCTTCCCATACAGTGTTCACTCCATGTTGGATCTGAATGAGTTAAGATGCGGATGACTTCCAGTGTGGTGTTAAAAATGGCTATGTGATGTTCTGAATGCTACTCTAAGCAGCTCCTCCAAAGTTGCCAGTCTAGCAACGCTCTCTGCACAAGCTGAAACATCCGAACTCCCCATTTCTCTTTTGACCAAAACAAAAAAAGCATCCCTCCACAAATCCTTAGGGTGTGTGTTGATATAGGCTTACCACTATAATTACTTTTCCATTTTTTTATTATTTGTATTATTATTATTGCAAATGTGCTATTTGCAAATGGTGCACTGCCAATGATTACCTGTCGTCAGTGGACTGGGACTGTGGCGGAGAGCTTTAGGATCCATCAGAGATGGTGTGGCTTATTATAATCCAGCGCTGTCCCTACCGAACCCCACCTCAGTCCTGCCTCTCTTCATTACCCCTCATGAACTCCCCTGATTGACTCCGCATAAACAGCCTCCTGATTCGCTTTCAGCGCCTCCGCCCCGTCGCCCTTCGTTATGCCGTCACTTCTCCAAACTCGTATGTCTGTCCTACAAACTTATTTTCAGTGAGTATGTCTGTAAGATTGCTTTTGGAATTGATGCAAAAGACTGAGTCTGTGGAAAAGGAGGTTATAATGGCAATAAAATAATAAGATTGTTAGGTTCTTAATATTTGAAAGGGACCCCAGGTGGGCTTGTACTGTATGTCTCATGTGCATCAAATAAATTGCTTTAAGGCTGTTCTGAAGATAGCTATTTCGACAACAGTCAATACAAAGTGTCAACACACCCCATGCTTTACTTAAGAAAGAGAGAGATATGCATACACTTTTAATGATAAAAGTGGCCATGAATTACAAGTACAAAATATTTTACCATTTTCAATGGTGACCAGGAATCAGATATGTGTGCACAGTAAAGGTTTATTTATCTCCTTGGCTGTGTGAGAAAACAATGTAGTCTTCCCCTTAAAGGGGCCGCCGTTAAGAGACAATGTAGTCTTCCGTAGTCTGCCGTTAAGAGACAAGCTGCTTTTCCTTCTTGTCTTTCATCTCCTTCTTTCCTTTCCCTTCCTTTTGCCAACTTCTATGAAATGTGTGGCCCTTCCTGCAGCAATAACGTGGCCCTTCTTAACCCCGGTGATTTCCGGTGCTATGCATTTGTTCCTGGCTCAAAAATACCTGTGCAGTCTCTGTATGGGCTGCACCTCATTCGGTACAATGGATTTACAGCAGGCTGCTGACGCCTGCCCAACATTGAATTTCTTTACCATGCCCTGCCATGCCAACACATTAGAATGACTATGAATGGATTTATATTCAAAGCCAGGTCGGTTTGTGTCTCATAATATGCAGGAGGTCACTGAATAATTTATGTTAATAGAGCTTTGCATTGTCTGATCAGATTCAGCGTACGTTTCTAATGTATGGATTACATGAAGCGTAATATGCAAAACATGACAATTATGGGAAAATGCGCAAAGAAAATAAACATCTATTATTTACATGTTTCTTATGTAATGAAGTAAGCATATTTATATTGTGCAGACTTGAAAGTGCATTAATGATTTGAAACTAACAAAACAAGTTTAAAAGAAAACATGACAACAAATATGAGCAGTCTGGCACAGTTTACAGAATGCAGTACATCCAAGATATTTATAGAAAATATATAAAGCATATTTGTACTATTTGAATCTAAAGTGCAAGATAAGACCTTCGCCTGTCCTTCACAATTTCTAGTAACTGCATTTTATTCATAGCGAGAATTCCATTCTTGGCCTAAACATGAATAAATGAACACCTGTTCCCCCAGAGAACAGTTCTAGATAGAACAAACACATTTCTCACATAAATGATGTATAAACTGTTATCTATCAAACCACCTGTAAAATACAAATCATACAATGATTTTGCAAAAACTAAAAGCTTTCCCAAAGGTCTCAGAGACTGCTATGGGTTAATGCTCCTCTTCTTAAGTACATTCTTACTGTGTGTGTGTTATCTCTTTTGAAACTCTTTGGGATTTTGGGGACCTTTTTCCCTGCTTGACACAAACTAAGACCTCAAAACCAACCTCAAAAGTTCCACTTCTGAAGTTTGAAATGCTCAGAATAAAACAACTCCATGCATGCCCATATGTTTTGTGAAGGACACTTGTAACTTTATAATGTATTTCTACGTTAATTAAGACCCTAGGATTAAGACAGACACTAATAATTCACAAAAAAACATCTTTCCGTGCTTTAGGGTGACGTGGAATGATGCAGTCTCTCTCAGTGTTGTTTTCCTGTGGCAGGACTAAATTAGTACTACTGATTAAAGATGAGCGTGCAACGTCTGACAAATCAGCTCGAGTGTGGATTAGTAAAGGCCAGAACATAGATTTCATGCTGCCAAGCCTCGCAAATGAAACAGTCAGACACTGCTCGAGGCGACCAATGATCTGAAAATGTGTCTCAGGCAGAACACTGCAAATGAATGAAGACCATCCACAGAGGCCCAAGCAGTAGGGACCTGCAGCATCTCATTATCCCATAGCTTTATTATTCTGTTCTTTCAGTTGTGATGAAATTCATACCGGCAAAAAAGCCTGATCTGATCCATACTGCTGTGTCAGTATGGATGTTCTGCCCTATTTCCAGTTCATAATAGGGAATCTAAAAAGCTAGCAAATGCAACTCATATATAATATAATGATGATATTAAACCTGAAATAGACTGCAGATTGACACAGGGCAAAAACCACTCCATTCTACCTTTGCCTTGTGGTTATCGCAGCACTAACACAAGCTGCCCAGTGACCAAACAATACCAACAAACTAGTTGGGGGTCATTATGAAGAGTCACTGAATGAGATCTCTTAGATCTGTTGTAATTGGATCTCTTATTAATTTGATAAAGCAGTCTTCTTTTTCAATGTTGATTTTGTTGTTTGATTTTTTTTTGTTTTTTGTTGGTGTCCAACATACATTCTCAATCATGGAAGAATGTTCATTTGAAAGGGCTGATAAAACAGAACAAAGCTTTTTTTAATGTAATGTTTTTATACATTACATATGTTAATGAGTGGTTTTCCTTTGTTGGTCTAGTATGTAAACATCTCCCAGGAAACAATCAATGAGTACAAAGAAAATGGTTTGGAGTATGTTTGATGTCTGCCGTCTTGGCGCATGTGTACTCTATTGATCTTTTGTGTACAGTTGCATTCAAGGACTGTGTTGGTTCCATTTGCAAACAGCAAATGTTGACATTGAGAAAATGGGAGAGATTGAAAAAAACGCCATACTCAATAATAACTGAAAAGACTCTGAGCACAAATCAATTACCCCTTCATTGAACCCTGACATGGTATCACATCACACTGGAAGCTATTTTGTAGAAGCTATTTTGAGAAATACAACCAAGTCTTTTCCTGAATTAAATCATTCACTGAAAATTATATCAGCATATCAGCTCTTAGGACCGTATTCTTCCATACACTTCAATCAAAAAAACTACAGACTTTTCAGCCTATGCACATTCTGCTTTTGATTTAAGTGTGTCACTTTCATGCCATGAAGTCAATTACACCTTCAGGAGGAACTACCCCAAAATCTGGGCATTTGTTATGTTACTGTGGCATTAGTTATGTGCTATTCTCCCCGACTTTTAGTCCTGTACTACAAGGCAAAACACTATATCACTGTTGAAATTGGCAGTATAGGCCGCTTACATCATTAAACATTATACAACACCTGTGTTGTAGATTATGAACATACATTAAGAATAATGCAATATCCAAATGTCAATTTTAGTTGTTGTTGGCAAAGTATCAGTTTACTTGATTACTATTGAGTGTTTAATAGGCTACATGGCACAATATAGGTGGGCCACACATTATTATAAATAGAACTCTGGGGAAATGTGTCATTTAGTTAATTAAAATAGTTTATGTGATGAAACATATGTTTTCACTCGAGGGGGATTGGTGTCATTTTCAGAATCAAAGTGTGGTTTGTGTTTTCCGTGGATTTGAATAGCATTCATCAAGTTTATGAGAAAGTCCATGTCCCACCTTTTTGCAACAGCCAAAATTAATTCTGAAGCTATGTGCTGTGAGTATGTTTGGAGAGCTCAGGGAAGAATGTGCATAACTCGTAAGCGCATAAGTGCTCAACTGGATGCATGTAAAAAAAGATTTACTGTAATTTCCTGACTATTAAGTGAGGTTCATACATTGATTTTGCCAAATTTCTTCAGCTATGAGATTAATACATGGGGGCAGGCTATAGGTGAGAATGCATTATTTTCTTCATTCTTCTTTATGATGAAAGCATGAACTGGATCTGATTCATTGGGCATTGGACACTGCGGTTAATACAAGGGTGCATTTTTTTTAAATATTATTCGCATAAAACACTTTCCTGCGGTTTATACACAACGTGGCTAATACACAGGAAATGACAACAGCCAAAATGAAGCTACTGTATGTGCTGTGAGTGTGGAGTGCTTAGGGGAGAATGCACGTAACTCGTAAGTGTGTAAAAAAGGACTTACATGAATGGGAGAATACTGCCCCTATTGCATGTTGTTCCAACATTGTGATCAAGGCCTTTTTATTTTAAGATTTCTTAAGTGACCAATTGCACACCAATTATATTGTACTGTACATAAAGTACATAACTAGTGCCTAGTATACCTAGATTCTACATAGTCTCCTTTTTGTGTTTGTGGCTGTAAAATGCAATATCCTCAGACTTTGTTGTAATTTATATTCAATTGCAATACATTGAGAAGGAGTCAAATAAAATAAACAAAACATTTCAGTCATATTTCTAATGAAATCCTCCCGGACACTATATTCATAATAATGATCACAGCAAGCCTTGAAAAGATATTTGTGTGAAAGCATTACTGCAAATAAAATCATCTTTGAGTCTCGGTTCAATTTACATTTTTCATCAAAGCCGATGGTTGAAAAAAAAGCATTACAGAGAACAGCCTGCTTTCTCACAAGACCGCTTCAAGGTCAGGATCCACTCAGATCTACTGGTCTATGTCTCATGCACTACAAATGTGATTGGATAGAGCCACTGGTAAGCCTTTAAAGCTTTGATGAACTAATATTCGTTCATGCAATACCTATGAATTTACTATTACATGAGGTTACTATAAACTTCAGTATTCATGAATAAACAGATTATAGGTTTTTGTACCTCAGAAAGTTTAGTGAACCTAGATTACCACCTACTGCATCAGTTTATTTTTTGTTAATGCAAACATGCACCTATCTCCATTTTCCCCATTACTTTTAATGTGGGTATAGACCCACAAAGCAAGACAAAATGGAGTCACGGTCCCTCCCACCTCCCTCCCTCCGTCATCTCTTGATATTTCATGTGGCCGCTTGGCCAGCGGGGTCCTCACAGCCAGGCTCCGTGGTGTTTGGGACAAGGGCGAGGCCTCCATCTGGCAACATCAGAGACAGCTCAAGGTCAGCTGAAGGACAGGCTACTCGGAGGCCACCCTGGGCTGCTCCTTCCACCCACACCCACTCCCTCTGTGTGTGCTTGGCATTGATCCCGGTGCCATCCCTTCTACAGAGAGCCCGACACTCTGCGGGTCGTCGGGTTAGGAGATACCACCCTACTCTCTGCTTGAGTCCCCATGCCCGGTTCCCTAATCTTCTCCACGAGAACCGGAGAGGACTCACACTCACACACTCACTCTCTCTAATCACACACGCTGGCTGGCACATGCTGCGTCTTTTTAAAAACCCTCTCGGTGACCGCAAACATCGACACGCTTGAGCCGCACTGTGACACTTTCTACCGCAAGTTCCCAAAGCTTGCCTCTGGTGAACGCTAGCTTTCCTGGTATTCTCCAGTGGGGATTCATGTGCTCAGAGTCAATGTTGCTTTTCTGTCCAGACATATTTCTGCGATTTAGTTCATTTTACATTACACACACACAGTGCCAGAGGCTTGGCCCTTTATGATATTTCTTAGTCATGAGAGAAATATAAATGCTATTTGCCAGACACGAGAGGGAGAGAGAAGAGAGAGTGAGAGAGAGAGAGCGACAGAAAGATGGTCATTACCATGGTAAAGGTCTGCTGAGTAGCAGACAAAAGGGCTCTTGAAGGCAGAATAAGGGCACAGAAAATCATCTCCCAGAGGACCAAGGACAAGGACAGAGAGCAAGCAGGGCACACACACACACATACATATAATGCCAACATTCATGCGCAGAAACACCCCCCCCCCCACACACACACACACACACTAACTCTAATCAGCCAGGTCCATTTTCTGGGAATGACTTGTGTAGCCATGCAAGGGACTCGGCTGCTGAGGTTTCTCCTCCTCCATTACAGTTAGTCACTCTTCTGACTTGATGCATACAGACACATCATTTTCACCCCACCCTTGTGTTTTTGATGGGGGGTAGCTAGGTGGGAGGAAGACTCCCCTCTCAGTCAGACGGAAAAATCAATAGCTGGCTGGCTTCATCCACATCCACAAACACTTCAGGATGTTTACTCTCATCATTCTGCTGCTCTTCCCTGTTTTATTTTTTTATTTGGGCCTCCCACACAGAGCCTACTCCTCTGCTATTTCCTCACCATTAAATAGTTCAGTTCTTCACTCTAGAGGGGAAAAAAGCAATACCGGCATCCACAGGCTTTCATTGACTGGACTCCACTTAATCTCGTCTTCAGAGCCCCCCCTCCCTCGTTCTACCAACGGGGGTAGTTTGACGCAGCAAACATCAGTCTCTTATGCATTACGCCTTCACAGACGCAGGCTGAGGAGGGGGGGCGTGGGGTGGGAGGGCCCCCTCAGTGGTTCAATCCTGATTGGCACCTGCATGAGTCAGTGATATTGATTGCAGAGCTTAAAACTCCTAATATCCAACTCGCTTACTCACACTGAGCACAGGAACAACAGAAGAGAGTTCTTCCTCCTCCTCCTCTTCTGATTGAGTGAAAGCTAATATATGCGCCATAGGTGGAGGAGACTCTTACATTATATGCTGCAAGCACCAACATCCCCCCCCCCACACACACACACAGGACTGGAAATGAATGGTTGATTGCTGAGTGGGTTGTCCTTATCAAAGGGCAGGTAAACATCTCAGTGGAGAAACTCCCACCCACAGCCATTTACACTGATTAGTTAATACGTGGAGATGTTAGGGAACGGGTCTTAAGAGACCAGCATTAAACCATCCCCCCCTCACAGCTGAGTGAAGCAGAAGGATGAAAGGACGCATCACAGACTGGCTAAGATGCACGTATGGACGTTTTAACAAAACATAATGTTGATAGATCTCCACTGAAGAAACAGATGTGCACCTGAATCTCATTAGTGCAAAGAAACTACAAAACTATTCTTTTTTTTGTAAATGATGTTGATTTTGTTAAATGATTAAATGATTTTGTGAACGGTTTATTCTTTTAACACCATGTATAATTTGTACAATACATTACAATCAACATACACATTATTCCACTTCAAAATATAACTCCATGGTATAATTCAACATAAAAAAAAAATGACATGTATAAAATATGTATCCATACTTCCACTGAAGTGCTTACAGTTTTGAGTTTTCACAGACTGTCCAAACTTTCTTATTCACAGGTCCACAGAAGTTTCAGTGCGTCTGACTGAGTAGCTAACGGACAGACTGGCGAGTGGGAGTGTCGGTCTGGGCTCCGGAGGCCTCCGCTCCACGCTGGAAATGTCAGGACGGGCACTGGACTCCCGGCCAGCTGCGGATCGATGGGAGTGGGCTTCACGCGGCTAATCGCCCCGGCGTTGATGGGGTGCTGGGGCGAGCCGATCACAGTCCTGCGGGGAGCGCACACACACACGGCCCGGTGTCCCACAGCTACACACACACACACCGGCTCCAAACCACCCCAGCTCACCTGAAGCTTGCACCGCACCCCCCGCCTACACACAGACACACACACTCCTCACCGCCTCTGCTCACGCTTGGGTGATGATGGGGAGGTTAAAGGAGATCGACAGATACAAGAAAAAAAACAACAAAAAAAACCTCCCAGAACAGCGTGTACGCATCCCGTAAAGCATGCGTAATCAGTCACACATACACACACTCACACACATGTTTATAAAAAGTCTCTGAGGAAATGATACTATGACCATCATACAGAAGTCCAAGGTAGTAGTCAGTGGCCATCTTGCCTCTCTGAGGCACTGGGTTCTGTGCGTCCGCCTGCTCCGTGAGGCTTACACGTGAGGATCTGTGTGCTCCCTGATCAATGTGCAGTGGCCAGAGGGAGACGAGCCCACTGTCCTGTCCATCTCAGCCATGGTTCTCACACTCATCCAGCTCCATTCACCCCTCAGCTAAAGAAGTATGTGGACTCCTTCACATGCTCCAGATTGAAATCACCTACATGGAAGAGAGAGAAAGAGGAGTCTTTTAGCTTCGAAACAACAACCAGTAATACAACACTGGCGGAAAAAAACAACGTCCCTGTTGTTTTACCCACAGCAATTCTCGATGGCACACACACACACACCACACACACTTCTTTTGACTCCACAAACTGCTGGTGTCTTTCCAGCTGAATCTGGGCCCAGTTCAATCACGCGGGCGTCTGTGTGAGAGAGAGAGAGCTGACGCTGAGACTGAGACTGACACTGGGGACTGGCCTCGTCTTGGAGATCCATGCACTCCACTGACAGCTCCATCAGAGCGGGCGGGTGACAGGAGATGAAGATGAAGCAGGGAGAGAGTCGGAGGCCAGGGAAATATAGACGCTAACTCCTCATCTCTACGTTAGAGATGGACTTGTGCGGCTGGGCCACGGATCCCCTCCATAAACCAGGACATACCGTAGGTACAGAACATCTTGAGACAATGACACTAACAGGGTCTGTGTCTGTGTCTGTGTCTGTGTCTGTGTCTGTGTCTGTGTCTGTGTCTGTGTCTGTGTCTGTGTCTGTGTCTGTGTCTGTGTCAAAAGCTCTACACACAAGAGAGAGAATATGACATGAAGGAAGACTGCAGGAGTTACTGCTATGCATTTCAACACTGCTGGAGGGGCAGAGAGAGTTTAGAGGAGATTCGGCTGGAGAGGATGAAAGGACTTGTGCAGTGGCTGGGTGTGGCACTCAACACTCACCCCACCTGGTCTCTAACCCTGAGGTGCGTTCAAAATCGCAAACAGTGGCGAACGTTTGCAAACAGTCCGTTAGCCATGAGTTTTCGGCGAACGTTTGCGAACAATCGCATACAGTCTGAGGAGGTAGTTCTCCGCGAACATACAGTGGAACTGGACGTGAATTTGACAAACATTAAACAACTACCGTTACAATGGAATGTTAACACCAAATCGCTGTTCAAAGAGAACATGTTCACCACGAACGTTCGCCACTCTTTCCCAAATTTGAACCCATCTCTGGTCTAATGGGTACCACACCTGCAGCTTGACCGCGACACCAATCAGCCAGGGTCACTGGTATGGCAGTCGGACCACACACTCAACCAGAGTGACGGCACACTGGGTTTACATTTAAATCATTTGCATATTTGAAGGATCTATTTGGAATGTTGGCTAAAGAAAATGGAGGCCTGTACACATCCACATCCATCTCTTGCATTACGCAAATGAAAAATGAACTCTCTCAATCAAGGGAGATGTTGTGAACAGTTTGTCAGGGCAACTTTAACAAAGAAAGCCTAATAAAATGGCAAGAAATGCGAATTGATGCAAATCAATCCATTTCAATCAACCTTAGTACTGTAGCATTATACCTTGCTGCCATGCCATAGTCATCGGAAATGAATCCTTGAAATTGCTCCTTCTAGCAAATCATTTCATTTCACTAGCTGTGAATTTTCAAGCTTTTCAATCTCCAAATCGAATGGTCAAAGTTTGCATCTGAAAGTTGGACAGAAAGCTAGCTTGAGCCAAAGAAAAAAAGACTGAACGATTAAACTGCAGGATAAATAAATGGACAAGATACTAATGTTTCAGTTTTCTGTCTTGTGTCCAACTAGCATAATTTATATCTTGAAAGGTGTGTTTAGTGACCTTGAACCTTCACCACCACACAAGAGTTTTGTCAGTCAGGGATGGCCATATTTGAGCAATAGGGGGCAGCCGTGGCCTACTGGTTAGCACTTTGGACCTGTAACCGGAGGGTTGCCGGTTCGAACCCCGACCAGTAGGCACGGCTGAAGTGCCCTTGAGCAAGGCACCTAACCCCTCACTGCTCCCCGAGCGCCGCTGTTGATGCAGGCAGCTCACTGCGCCGGGATTAGTGTGTGCTTCACCTCACTGTGTGTACAGTACACTGTGTGCTGTGTGTGTTTCACTAATTCACGGATTGGGATAAATGCAGAGACCAAATTTCCCTCACGGGATCAAAAGAGTATATATACTTATACTTATACTTATTTAGGGGGGACTCCTCCCACAGACACTTTCCTTCTCTCAGAGTATCTATTTAGCTGACTGCTGTCAGACTGTTAAGACATTTTCAGTACTGCAAAAAGAAAAATCTAATGTTCTATTTGCTGATAATATAGCCAGACTTTACTGAAATCCCCCTCTGACATTTTCATTATCAATTCAGGTGATGGCTGTCAGACTACAAAGCTAGTTTCAGTGTTGCAAAAAGAATGAACATGGCCTAGTCATGGTCTATCTGCGGCCAGTGATCTGTATGCAGGTGAGGGTGGAGTGATGGGGCTGTGTGTGTGTGTGTGTGTGTGGGGGGGGGGGGGGGGGGGGGGGGTTGCTGAGAGTGGGCCAAATCCCTTAGCTGCTGTCTTTGAGGGAGCTCTACATGCCCTTGATCTCAGTTAAGAGGAACAGTGTGTGTGTGTGTGCAGCAGGGCCAGATCTATATGTAAGGACCATGGTCACAAAACATGAGTGTGCCCCCCCACCCCTCACACACACTCCATTATGTGCATGATCTCTCTCTGTCTCTCTCTCACACACACACACACACACACACACACACACACACACACACACCACATCCAGCAGGGCAGTCTGAGAGACCATTTCATCAATGGTGAAATCAGACAGAAGGAAGAGTGTGGTGGAGAGAGGCTGCATACTAATGCAAGACCCGACCAAACCCCACTTCATCCTATCCCCAGTGTAGAGGAGCAGGGCCGAGCAGTGCTGAGCTCTCACATTCACCTGCCCTGACCGGCAACAAGGCTTTGATACAGTAGACACACACTGGTTCACTTCACACCACTTTGTACAGCCAGTGAGGCCAGTACAGGAAAGAAGGGATTTAAAGTACGAGAAGTTAGCGGATGGAAACGCTTTGATCTCTACAACTGTAGTTGAAGAAAGGGTGGAGAGAGAGAGAGAGAGAGAGAGAGAGAGAGAGAGAAAGAGAGAGACTTACTCTGGTAGTCTTACAACACAGTACTTCCACAGGTCAGAAACCTCACAGGCAAATACTTCTGGACTTAGTAAGATGATTAAAGGCACTTGTATCTTAGTAAGGTTAGGCATCATAAATGTGGACTTTCCGAAGTTGAGACAACTATGAACATTATCTCATTGTCACACCACAGTTTAAAAATTGACCAAAGTAGTGCCCTTTTTTTGTCAGCATACTAAGCCAAGCTACAAGAACTGTAGGCAAATACAAAAGAGCCAAAGCCATGTTTACACTAATGAGCTGTCAATCAATGCTGGTGCTGAGAAATGTTCAGGCTTCCTCCCTGTCCCACTAAAACACTCAACACAACAGGAGCACCCTCACCTGTCTGAGGCACTTTGCCCAGGAGGTGAATCATCCTCCAGTACTCCATAAGCTTCTTGTTCTTCCGTTCGCCCCTGCATAACAATCAGAGAGAAAGAGACAGAGAGAGAGAGAGAGAGAGAGAGAGAGAGGGAGGGAGGGAGGGAGAGAGAGAGAGAGAGAGAGAGAGAGAGACCATTAGGAGACAGTCTGACGGCTTTCAAATCTTTTATTTGTCTTCAGGCTGCTATTGAAAACAATTGTGAAGGGGAGGAGACTGTTAAGAGGGCTGTTAGAGGATGTTTTGAATGGTGCGCTGGTGCGAGTCAGACTCCTCGGGCTCTGTTTGAATTCATTTGAAAGGGAGAGGAGGGCAGTTAGAGCAGACGCTTAGCTGTGCTTTTGAGCTGCCCACTGGGCCCCGAGTTCTCCAGCTCCAGCTCCTAGCGCCTGGGTGAAGGGCAGAGTTGTTGGCTTTCATCCCCAGGCGCTGCGCCTCCACCTCCTCGGCTGGCTAATGACTTCGGTGGATCCCTGCGCAGGAGGGAGATGCTGGCCACCTTAGGGGCCCAATTAAACCCCCGTTAGAATGACAGAGGGAGCTCCCGACAGTGCGTCCATTCACCTGCACTAGCTGACTGAGCACAGGCTGCCTAACATGTGACACATACATGGGGAAAATACCACTTGTCTCATGTTGATGTTTTTCAATTATTCAATTCAATTATTTGCTGAGCGATTGGTTATCTGACAGAGATGTATTGCACGGTGCACTAATTTGCTCCTGAGAATCAATGCTCATACAATTTTGAAGAGTAGAACCTGAAGGGGCATGCCGGCGCCATGTGCTCTCCAAAATAACTGAACGCAGCGTGTGCAGAGAGTAGTTTTGATTCCTAGAGATACATACCTCAGGAAACGTGAGCAAACCTTTTAAAAAGCACTGTCCCTCTGCATCACCCAATTGCTAACACTCAGCATACTATAAGTGGGCAATCCACATTTACTGTACATCTATTCATTCTGAGGACATTTTTCTTAGCATGAGTGCTCCCTTTCAATCAAACACATGACCTTGGTCTTTTAGCACCTTGCTGTAATGAGCTACAGGAACCGTCTTTGCTTGGAAAGTGATTTCTTTCAGAAATGAGTGACTCATCCCTTGCCCTGAGTTATCACATGCATATTTATGAATCCTAGCAGGACAGTCTGTGCTGCTCCGCTCCGCTCCTCTCTCTAATAAAGTGAGTCTGAACAGTTGTGTGGGTGCTGGGGGGCCCTCTGGGAGCGGCGTGGGGAGAGTGGGGGGGACTTACGGATGCTCAGAGCAGTACTTCTCCAGCAGGAACTTGGACAGGTCCTCCAGGATCGGCTGGCTGTGCAAGGCCACAAACTGCTCCCTGCAAACCTGCCAATGGCAAGAACAAAACGAGAAGGGACAAAAGAAAGAGAGAGAGAGAGAGAGAGAGAGAGAGAGGGAGGGAGAGAGAGAGAGTAAGTCTCCATATTCACTCCTCCACTTCCTCCTAATTGACAACTTAACCTGCACACTTCTCAGTCCATTGCTTCCCTGTCACATTGCTACCTTTCCTGCGGTGTCTCACGCTCTTTGAGAGAGAGAGAGAGAGAGAGAGGGAGAGAGAGAGTGTGTGTAGAGGGGGGTGGGGGTGGGGGGGGTTGGTCCTGGTCCAGATATTTATTGTTACGCCAACAAAGCCTTTGTGTTCAATCGTTCAAATAATTAAGAAAAGGCCATATTAGATTCAGCAAGAATACTCTAGAATATTAGATAACAGATATATACACAGACCTTTTTTAAGACCATAAAAAAAAGGTGGCAAAGCTAACCTCACCACCCATGTTTTGCTTTTTAAAAAGACTTGAGTAGGGTTTCGATGAGACTGGAGTACCCAACCTAAGTCTTTCTTTGACTGACAGACCTGTGAGTAATGAATAACTGCTCAAGCATTAGATGACAGCATGTCAGCTAGAGAGGCATCCGTCTGTGGTGTTATTCCGGGAAAATGAAGGACAAGATTTCTTGGTAGTATTATGATTGGCACAGAGAATGCTGAGCACAGACACGTGAGAAGGAGTGAGGTGGAGTGGGTGGCGTAGGGGAGTTAAAATACAAACAGTCGTGGGTATTCTAGCTAGCATACCTGGTTCATGGTGTCGACAGTAGCCGCGTGTGTCCAGAAGCAGTCGTGGACGGAGACAAAAGTGAGGCCGGCACTGGAAGAGACAACAGGAGGGAATTTCACAGGTAAGGAGCAGTCACTTCCTGTCTGTCCTCACTCTACGGCTACTGGGGTCACTGACCTCTACTCCCAAGCACAGTTAATAATGTACTGAATGTACTGTGCTTGGGGGAATTCAAAGTACACAGTTTAATGACAACAATGTCTGGGTCAGTTATCTAAGAACATGAAACTCCCTCCTAAAAGGCCATTGGTTTGGCTAACGTAACCAACATAAAGCAATAGGGCTCTTCATTTAGGTTTACCATCTACTTTGAGTTAAAGTGTAATTCCGGAGTGTAAGTGTTTTTAAGAAACTCCCGTTTCCCAGTACACTTACTAAGTTGTTAATGCTTTGTTTTTTGTGTAGGGAGTAGGGACCCTATTCATACTACTGCAGAAGTGTGGTGCTATTTTGAGCATTATTAGTGGTCTGGGCCCTTAGTACTTGCACTGTTAGCCATTTGGCCTGTAAACCAGGGTTGTGCACAATTCGAATGGCAATTCTGCTTCCTGTTTGCTACCTCAATTGAAATGCAAGTGAAATTCAAGAATTGAATTGGAATTTAAGAGCCAGTTTCAATTCAATTCTGGAATTTTGCACAAGCCTGCTGTAAATGCTAAAGCCGGTCAAACTCGTTAGTCCTTCAATCAACGTAATCTAGCTCTCGAGGGAGTGTTCGACTTGGTGAAAAAGACCCTGGGTTCAAATTACTCCGGAATTACACTTTAACTTATCCAAGTTCGTCATTTCAGTGCATTCTTGCATCATCCTGTTCAGATTATTTGCATAGTAGATTAACATTAAGTAGATTTGTTTTCCAAATCCCAAGATTATGTCTTCAAATGCCTTGTTTTGTCCAAACACCCAAAGATATTTCGTTTCTTTCTTTCTTTCTTTCTTTCTTTCTTTCTTTCTTTCTTTATTTTAGTTCACTGTGATAGAGCAAGTAAAGCTGAAAATATTCAAGTTTAAGACGCTTCAATCATATATACTTTAAGGAAAATACATAAAAATTGACACAAACTTATCAATCGATGATTAAAATATTTGGTGATTAATTTATTAGTCAATAACTGATTGATTAATCCACTAGGCTGTCTTTCAGTGAGCAGCAGTGGAGCTGTGCAGTGCTGTGCCATGCTGTTTGGTTGGTGCTGTGCTGTACCTGTAGCAGTAGAGGGCCGTCAGCATCATGTGGGTGGAGTCCAGCGAGTGGATGAAGTTGGGAGGGAAGGCGTTCTTCTGCTTCACCGTGTCTGGCTTCCTGTGGAGAGAGGACGGAGCCGAGAGCGAGAGAGGAGCGGTCAGGCGAGAGACAGGGGAACGTCAAAAAAAAAAAACAAGAAACAAGGAAACAAAAAAAGAGGAGAGAAGGAGAAGGAAAGAGGAAGAAAAAAGAGAAAAAGAAAAGAAAGAAAAATAAGAGGAGAGAGCGAGTTACCCAAAGCCCTGTAGCACAGCACAAGACACATAGGACCTAATTAAGGCTTGGGCCAACCCTGTACCCCTCACCCCCTTCCTCCCTCTCTCTCTGTATCTGTAGAGCTGGGTCTCATGCATCACTGTATGGCTGCGACCAAGCTACATTAATAACCACACGCCAACAACGCAGACCCACTGCCCACATTAGAGTGATGAATGCAGCCCATACGTGCTCAAAGGTGAGTGGACACGCAGAGGACATGCTTCACACTGCCAACCATATTGGATTAAACTCCAATCAATAGCACACACTTCACAGTAAATGAGCTGAAAATAAAGATGTCCCCCTTGCTTTGGTGGCATGTTAATTAAATCCGATGCTGCGTAATGATACATGATGTATTTTCTGCACAAATGTGAATCATGAAATATCCTTTAAAGTTATATTTATCTATTTATTTGATGAGCTTAGCATCACCTAATGTGCAGTGTGTGTGTGCACACAGTAGGTCACGGATACCCTGGATCTGGGCCAAACACACCCCTCTCCCGAGTGGCTTGTAATGGAGGTGGAGCACACAGGGCTGGGTTAATGGACTGGGCTCCAGTCGCCCATTCGGGGATCACCTCTGCTCCCCTGTGTGATGGGGAGGCAGGCCAGAGCTGAGAGGAGCAATCATTCACTAGAGCAGGGGAGGTGACGGAGAAGCCGCCTCGCTCTCCAGGAGGGCAGTGAGTGACGCCAATGTGTTTTAGAGCAATGTGTGAAATCAGCTCTGGCAACACTTAAGGATATCTCTGGCTAACATCGGGGAGGTTTTCCATAGACATCATTTTTTCCTGGTTGGAAGCCCCGTGTCTAGGAGCTGTCTATGAGAAACAGGGACACAACAGCAAACTAATAACATCTGATGGCTTTTGGGCAAATCTTAATAAAGACATTTTCATTCAGTCCCCACAGCCTGGCGGGCACGGCACCTCTCCTGCGTGGGATGGAAATTGTGTGCTTGTTTGCATCTGCGGGTGCCTTTGTTAGTGCTGCGGCAAGCTGTGAGGTTGCGTGCTTGGAGAACATCCCCACACATCTCATGCGACAGCGCGGCTACAGCTTTTGACAGGGGGAAGGACAGCAGCAACTTCCGGAGGGGAGGGGGAGTGTGGGGTAGGCTAGTGTGGGGTGGGAGTGTGGGAGTGGGAGTGTGGGAGTGGGGATGGGATGGGCTGTGGAGGCTGAATTCCCTCCACTTCGATGTGATTCCAGGCTTTTTGGTATTCATTTAAGTCAGCCGAATGCAGGGGAGTGATGTCAAGGGGATGCAGGGACAGCTGTCAGTCCAGCCCAGGGCTCTCAGACTGGTCGTCGGCTGGCGTGCTGTTTCGAGGGAAGGGGGGTGGGGTGGGGTTCCTTCTCCCCCTGTCGGCACCACGCCACCTGCTAATGTGATTCCTGTCTTAGCCATTCCCGTGATGGCCGGCGCCTATCTGAGGTCCCTGACAGCCCCCCCCATATCAGCATGTGAGAGACTAACTCCGGTCAGAAGTGCTCTATAATCACTCCACACCACACCAAATGGGACTGGATAATGCTGGTGAGATTCGACGAGACACCTTGTGCAGGGCTCAACATAAGCAATGGCCCGCTGGTCTGGGGAGTACTGTAAATGAGCATGTCGGGAAAGTTGGTTAGCTAGTCACTGGCCCACTCGGGACTAGTGTCAGTTTTTTCCATCAGTCACCATCATGAGTCAGCTCAGCTCACCGGTGATGCTAACTGGTTGAAGCTTAGCATGTGAGACTACTAAAATAAAGAGGGAGTTTATTACGGTGTAATAAATGAACAGTTGAAGTGACTTTTCTAGGTCAGTAAATACATACAGTACAAGGGGTCAGAACTAATGTCAGGGGATATGTCTCGGAGGTTGTCTGCTTGACGGAGCTATTCTCAGGATTGTCGGGAGGATGAACCATTTATGCTGCGGCGAGCAGAGGCGTGGTACGACGCGGCTGGTCTCTGCAGGGATTCCACCAGCTGTAGGTGCATCGCTTCGTAAAACCGGGACAGAGATGAAGCCTTTATTTCAGCACAAGATGCTAGCTGACGATGGGAACTCAATTTAAAAGAGGCCTCCTTAAATTATTGAACGCAGTACTGTTCAAGGACTGAATCAGAAAGAAAAATAACACAAAACTGCACATTTCCAAAGAAAAAAAGGGTAAAAGTGAATTATAATGCAATGCAGTGAGGCACTGTCAGCAGCCTACTAAAGCAAATCTTAGCGCACATCTCTTGTCTCGTCTCATCTGGTATGCTGGGCTTGGGCTCTCCAGTGTAAATGACACTGCACATTCACCAGTGACATTTCAGCACAAATGCCAGCCTCCAGCTGAGGCTTCCGTGCTCTCGCACCCGGTCGGCGATGATCAGCGGCGTCGCAAACAGACAAGAGAAGCCTCTGCTAGCATGCCGTGCTCTAGAGCACTGGGGGTCAAGGATCATTAGGTGTGTGCTTCAATATAGAGTTGAGAGGTCAGGCATCCTCTTGATGGCTCAGAGACTAGTAGACAGGTGGACATCCGTCTTTTCAGAGCAGATCTTGTTGCAGTGGTTTATATTTGGCCACAATTACCCGACAGAGGACATGGGAGAATAGGAACATGCCAGTTTCACAACTATTAAGGAGGATAGGGGACTTGAGACACCATTACTTTAAGCTGCAACATGCATTCATGAGGACTGAAAATAAAATCCAGTTGACTATCTCATCATCTTTTTTCATCTTATTTCTTGTGAAGGTGCTTTATGGATCCATCAGTAAATCACCAAGGATATTCTATATGCTATACAGAAATGTCCATCCTCAACAATGCCCTTTACGATGTGGTTCTATTTTGAGCTACAGTATCTGATCAACTCTCCACTTGATAGGCAGTGAGGTTGAAAGAATGCAAGTCATGTGACGTTCAAATGTAATGGTGAGAGGCCAAGGCCACTCAGAGCGGGGGAGATGAAGGCCTTCAGACTTCAGAGGGAATGCAAGATAAGCGGAGAGGCACTTACTGGCTAGCATCATGGCTAATCTGCAGGCTCAGGAACTGGATGTTGCTTTTCAGCTGTGGGAGAGGAGAGGGAACAGAGGTACATAAGTTAGACAAACAAACAAACAAACAAACAAATAAATAATCCAACAAAACAGTCTGGTGAAACATGGCCTCGACATGCTACGCATGAATAGATTCAAAGATTCACAGGCTGTTGTCTGTTGTCTGTTTCTCAAAAGAATGTACACATTCTGGAGTGTTGGCTTCACGCTGAAGCCTAAAAAAGGCTAAGGCTTTAGGTTGGCCATGGTTTATTATGATCGGAACTCCCCCAATTACCGTCGTTCCCGTATTTCTGCCGTCTTGCGTGTATGTGTCACTTAATATCCATTTCTATACAAACCAAGACGGCGAATTCCTAAAGAAACGCAAGCACCCACATCATAGGTGTATCTAAATTAGCTATTTACCAAAAATGACATTTTACTGTGACTCGAAGAGCTGTAAGGTTGCGTGTACACATCCGCTTGGAGCTCCAGTGGAATTTTTAATTTCATGACGAGAATTCTCGGTCTAACCGTTCATGTGCGGTTGAAACGGCGTAAATAGGGGACCCATCAGGCCAGCACTATAACTCAGAGCGTGGTAAACAAAATCGGATATTTCAGGCAGTAAATGCTCCCGTTAAGAACCAAACCAGATTTTGTTCAAATCTACACACCTATGGCTACTGAAAAATGTAAGGTTCATTTAGCAAATGTTTTTTTGAAGTGTTAAAAAAACATCGTTGTTTTAGAATTTCCGAACAAAAGTGGTGATAATTGGGGGAGTTACGATATGGTTATGGTATTTGGCAGACGCTTATGTCCAAAGAGACTTACAGTATATGAACACTATATCAGTTAAAATAATAGTTTTAAATGAAGTCGGGAAAGCCTACATTAAGCATTATTGTAATAGTCATAATAACAATTGAGATGGGAGGAACAGGGCCTGAGGGTCACTTATTAACAGACTAGTTAGTGGAAGTGAAACCACATTGGTCACCTACACAAACGCCTAAAAGCCATTTTAATCAGTATAAATCACAACAAAAATGGAGGGTCCAATGAAAACACTTCCTTTCCTTTTCTCCAGGGCACAATAATAATCTATTTCTATGACCCAGAGACAAAGAGGTGAATGAGTTTCAAGCACATGCATGTTCTAGGTTTGCGTCACCCATATTAAATAAATTGCCAAAAATCCAAATCAATCCCATTGTCTCTCCTAATACACCTTATTGACCTACAAGTGCTCCACATCGATCTGAGTCTCTCAAGTAAAGACAAATTGTGACAGAATTTGTAATGGGAAAGGGCGCTGTTTTTGATATACTGGGCTTGCTGCCCTCCCCACACAAAAGGTTTTTCAGGGGCGTCGGTAAATTGGAGAGTTCCTGAAGAGGCGAGAAGGCGAGGAAGGGAGTGAGGGAGTGAGGGAGGGAGGGAGGGAGTGGGGATGCGGCCGGGGCTGGGGTGATTTGACTCTGCTGGAGATGAGTGTGACCATGTGAGTGGAATAGGGGCCTCTGGAGGAACCATTAGTCCTGTGTGAGTGACTAGCACACGCATCCGACCTGTCAGACCCCTGGGCCCCTGGAACCCATTACTGAGGAGATTAGTCCCTCTGAGTCCCTCGAAAGCTTTACTCACCACACACACACACACACACACACACACACACACACACACAGACAAACACACACCTGTACTCAACAAATCATAGTCATACACACACACACACTCTCTCTCTGTCTCTCACACACTCACACACACCTGTACATAACAAATCATACTCACACACACACAAACACACAAATCATACTCACTTGCAATCCAGGGTTTCTGCAGGTTTCAAAAGGTTAAATGTAAGACTTTTTAAAGAATATTTTAACGCGTTTTTACTTTTTAAGGCCTACAATTGTAAATAAATTCAAATGTATTTAAGACAATTTAAGGCTTACTCTTTTAAGACCTCGCAGAAACCCTGAAATCACACATGCTTGCATACCAACATCAAACAACACAAACATCTATACAAAACAAATCATGAAGCTACACTCTCCAATGCTCTCCAACTCACCTGTACACACGCACAAACACACACACACACACGCTATTCACAGACACACAGACACACACAAACACACACAGACACACACAAACCTTTACACAGCAAGTGGAAAAACACCCAGGTGAGCTCAAGGTGACAGCATAAAAAAACTGGAGCAAAGCCATGCATTAGGGCACCAGGAGGAGAACAGCATCAGGGACAAGTGAGGCGAGATGGCTGGGGAGATAGGGACTGTGGAGGCGCAGCGACAGCTCCTGGAGGCGGTCCACAGAGTGGGATGCCAGGTAGCCAGCCCCGTGGGAAGCCTGAGTCTGGGCCCTGTGTGAGCCTACTCAGGAGTGACTGTGTGGAGAGTTGGGTGATGGTTGAGCTGAGATCTGCATGTACAGGCACCAACATGAGTGTGGCGTCACCTTCTGTCACTTGCCCATGCACATCAGTGCTGAAAGTTTTTATTGACAAATATTTGAGGAACAACAGATTTTATTAAGTGGCGGCAAAAAAGAATAGGACTGAGTCGTAATCCACAGCGTGGCAGTGAAAGGGTTCGGTGGTGGTGTGCGAGGAATCTATTGTAATCTAACGTCAAAAGTGGAGTGCACCGCACTCGTGTCGGTGCCTGTATACGGAGGCTGTGAAAGTGAAAGTCCAAAGCTGTAGGTAATCGCATTGTCAGGTATCTGGGACTGACCGCTTCCCACTGCTCCACCACGCTCACTTGAAGTCGGCAAACCAGTTTCCTGTTTATTGACATGGCTGTCAACAAGCGCCTGAAGATGAGTGCTTTAGTTGTATGAAAATGTAAGGAATACAATGTATGCGAGTCTTCATGTCCGTGGGTGGCTCTAGTACTGTTGCGTGCCATGCTGCTCGGCTTCAAGTCGTTATAAATGCGATTTCAGCTTCCACCTTTTTCCTGAAAACACCAGCCTACTCGCAGTGTCTGCACAAAATAAGGAGGGAATGATATTCAGTGAGCACACGTGCTTTGTTGACAGCCATGTCAACGAACAGGAAACTGGTTTCCCGACTTCAAGTCAGCTAGCGCACCAGAGCCTGTACGTATACACAAAAATCCTAAGGACTAAGAATGCCCAAGTGGGAAGAACCGGAGTCCTGGCTCACATGTGACTGATCAGCTGGGGTCACCTTTATGAAGAGACACAGGGCTCTGGGTCCACATGGATGATCCAGGGCAATCGTGTGGGTTCTCTGGGTCTCGTCCGGAGAGGGATGACTTGACAAGAATGCTGACTACAGGTGCCCATTAATCAGAGTGATTGATGAAACTATTAGGCTCCGTTAATAATGGCACCATTTAGGACAATGAGACGAGCCAGAGGAGACAGCTGTGACTGAGGTGGAGCACAGAAGCGGGTGGAGGCTGGTGGAGGTCAGATAGAGCGCCTGATCACCTGCTCCCCGCTGCACAATTAAGACACATGGCTAATACACGAGAGAGGTAATGATATACCACAAACACAGCTCCGGCTGTTGTTGCAAAGAGCCTGATCCTGGGGTGCATTTGAGATTGATAAGCCTCAACTGCACTTCTGCTCATTTATTTCATCAGTCCAGGCCATCTAGTATAGAGCTGCAACTGGAAATTTCAGGAATTCTGTCAGTTCTTAATAAGACAGACAATGAAGTAAGGATACAAGTGAGGACACAATGACATTGACAACACTAAAGGGCATCCGCGATTCAAAGCATTCCCACAGGGAATTCCAATCAACCATGTCATTGCATAATGTATGGAGTTAGCGCGGCTAATGAAGTAAGCTCCATCCTCTTCTTGGTAGTCTCCTCCCAAGGCAGCATAGGAAAGACCACTGGTAATCCCAAAGGAGAGGTCATGTTTTTGCCCTCTGCCCCCTCACTAGTCAAAGAACCCCTTCTGCTTTCTGTGTTAAAGGTGCTATGCAGAGTTTTGTTTTTAACACACAGAAATGACTTAGCAACAGCAACAGAATGTGACGGAACGACCGTTTTGATATGTCAAAAAACACATATGCTCGATGTTGTCCTAATATCCACTGAAGTTAGCATGCAAACCAGCTAGCGATGGCTTTCTTGTAATACCACGTTGCACCATGTGTGGCCGCTGTATCAAATACAATGCAGCTCATAGAAGACGATGTTCAAGACAACTGTAAGCCTACAGAATTCCACATAGCTTCTTTAAAGGTGCTCTAAGCAATGCTGGGTAACATCACTTCTGTTGTCATTCAAACAAAACAGAGAGCTAGCTCGCTACTTCCTCCCCGTCCCTCCCGTGCAATTGAAACTCTCCTAAACTAGCATCTCGTCTGTGATTTGCTGGAACAGTTTGTTATGTTTTTATGGGCTAGGTTTGCCCAGGTTGTTTTTGTTGCCATTTTTGGAGCCTGGGCTGTCCAAAGAGATGTTTTACAGTGTATTCAGGACACAGGCAGCTAGCGGATGGTGAGGTAATGTTTGCTGTAAGTGACAAAAAAACTTTTAGCCTTAAAAAACGTGGGGCATCGCTTAGAGCACCTTCAACATGGATGCCATCTGCATGTACAGTTACGTAATGACACAATCTTATCACTATGGAGTCAAACACTCATGCTGGACAGTGCAGCACTGCTTGGGACCAAGACAGCCATCTTTCAGTGGGAGAGCCTGCCACCCTGGCATGATGCCTAATGTATGCATTGCAAACAGCTGTTATCTCAACCAGCGATAAGTGTGGCTTTGAACAATAGGGATCAGCCCTTCCTTGCACTTGTCAGCGAACACATTACTTGACATGTATGCAGTCCACTGCCTTCTATCTTCCTGACAGCTCGAGTCATGACAGACGCACTTCTCATCATCATGAAACAACGAAACGCAAAACATACAAACTAAAGGGCCAAGTCAGATCTTCAGCATGGGTTCTGTCCTTCTGCTTAAACTACTGGGTGTCAGTTTGCTCAATAACTATATTTGAGTGGAGAGTTTGAATTTGAGTTGACCACAGGGAATAAGAATCAGCAGAGGACCTTGAAGAGAGGGCTGCAAATTCTGTTCAGTATTCTGTCGGTAAACAAGCGTGCACAGATCTTCTGCAGTCAGGCTGATGTATCCATCCATCCAGCTCTGTGTGCATGTTCCAAAATGAAGAGGCTTTCAGTCAATTGCCTCGGGTCACCCTGAAGGTCAGAATGATTTATTGCAAAACACAACTCGTTCCTCAAATAGAAGCATAATAACGGTCAGTTCCTGCCTGTATCTGCCATGGAGGATATTTCCACCCAAGGAACAGACATTTAGGAAAGTGAGCCGGGTCAACCAAAATGGCAGATAGCTCAATTAGATTCACCAGAACAGACTTATGGCAGAGCAATTTGAAATAAAGGAAAAGCAAAGATAATCAAACAAAGTTAAACAAGCGAAACGTAATCAATTTACAAAATTATTTTGTGCCATCCATTTTCTTATCCTAAGCAATCTGAGGGCAAATCTCCTGCATCATCAATCGGCTGCTATATAAGCCAGTTGTGAATTCAATCTCCTTTATTACAAATCTTGAACGAAACTATTAATTTCAGGCCAGCTTGTCCCCAGTAAGAAAGTGCATGCCATCTAGTGACATGATGTAAAAGATCTTCACAACTAAAACAGAAGCTTAGCTTGCAGCTATTTGAGTTGGGCGGATGGAGGCATTACTCAAACACAGCCCCGACAGTGCTGCACTGAGGCCCGCTCTGAGCTCTGGGACTGCCTGGGTGCTGCTCGGAAACAAGACTCTCAAAGCTGCAGCCACTCTGGCGAAGCTGCCACTCGGTTATTGATTGCTCCTGTCTGCGACTCTGGGGATTAGGTAAAACACTGTCTAATTATTCAGAGCCCCCCGGAGGGACAATACCACCGCTGACCTTTTCGCCGTCTTTTCCCCCCAGGGCGTCCTTGAAACTCCGACAGCATTTATTATTTCACAATCTCTTCGTATGAAAAAATGAGATGGCCTGAGCGAACAAGGCAAGGCAAGAGTGTTGTTTTGACCTCAGCTGAGGCTAGAAAATGAAACCAGTCGCAGAGAGAGATCACTGTTTGTGTGTGTGTGTATGTGTGTGTGTGTGTGTGTGTGTGGAAGGGAGGGAGGGAGGGGGGACAATTAAATGCTTGGTGAGGTGTTTCAGCTGGGATTGTTGTCCACTGGGTGCAGGCAGTTCAACTGTACTGGCTTTGGCTTACAATGGTGTTGCTCTCTGGAGAGCTCTGATTTCCCCTTGCAAAAAGGACACCTTAAGTGTTTCTCTCGTGCTCGAAAAACAAAAACAACCAGCACTTCCTCCCTCTTCATCTCTTCCTCTTTGCATCCTCCCATCCTCTCCCTGACACACACCCGCTTCAGATTGAATCTGATACACCCACCTTCTACACTTACTGAACAATGTAACCTAACAAAAAGTGACCCACCGATCTGATTAGCCCCATACAATCGCATTAGTCAGGCTTATTGATGTGCATCCCAGGGTCTGGTCTCAGGCGCAATTTCCTCTTCCAATCAGCCAGGGAGCGGGTAGACGCAGTCACTGATTAAACTGCTTCTCCTTCTCTCTCTCTCTCTTCCTGCGCCTTTTGTTTGCTTACAGTAGAGAGGCGTGCAGCGAACGAGTGCTCCATCTTCCTCATTCGTCCCTCCTCTTCCTAATTAGTGTCCCATTTCCCATTGGAAGGAGGAGGAGAAGTTTGGGGAATTGATGAGGGCGGGCAGGCAGATTGTATTAAAGGCTGGAGGTGACCTCGGTCTTGTCAAATCGCTCAGCGACTCCTGCTGCCTCAGTCTTCTGAAGCACCTTTTTTTTTTGGAACCTTCCCCCTCGTGGGAGGATATGCGAAGGTGACGTTTTGACTTAACACCAGACAGTACTTTCTCCTTGGCCCTTGAAGCATTACTGACATTCAGTCAAAGGAAGAATTTGCAGGAGGCCGAGGAGTTTTTCAGAGAAAACAGCAAGGTCTCTCGTTTGAGGCTAACTCGATCAGGACAAATACATTAGGAATTCGTGCGACGGCTGGAAGTGACGCTGATCATATTTTTGTCTTTGTGTTCACAGTTTCAATCACAATCAATCATGCCTTAGCAGAGCATCCTCTCATGCATATGCACAGGACTTTTTTGCTCTCTCTCTCTCTCTCTTACACACACACACACACGCCCCCTACGCACAACCCTTACACCCACACACACACGCCCCCTACACACAACCCCTACACCCACACACCCACACACACACACACACACACATCAGAGGCCAGCTGTCTGCCTCTCATCCCAGTCTCGCTTCCAGCGCCTGCTGTTAAGCAGCTCCGGCTCGAGTGCCTCGCCACATTCTGATGCTATGCTAATCAGCCAGGGTGCAGGCTACGGGTGCTGGCAGCCCCACTTGAGCTGTGCTCGCACAAGCAGAAACTGACACACACACACACGCACAGGTACAAACAGGCACACATCCACAATCACACACACACACACACACACACACATAATCACATATACACACATGAGTATAAATAAGCAGGCACGCAATCAATTACACACATCCACGCACGCACACGCCCACACACACTCACCCACACACACAAACTGCCACAAAGGCATCAATCTGAAAACAGACTGTTAAGGCCTTGTAATCATAAAGATGTAGACGCTACAGACCAACCAACCAGTGTTAGTTCTCCCACTAACGCACGTCTGAACACCCTCCTGGAATCAACAGCGACATCAAGCATCTGGACGGCCACAAATACTGCCAGGTCAGAGGTGTCAGAGACGTCATTCAGCCAGACAGCAGCCGCCGCTCACCCCCCCCCCCCCCTCCCCCAAACACCGCTGCCATCGCCCCCCCCAGACAGCGCTCACTCCCCCCAACCACCGCTGCCAATGCCCCCCCAGACAGCGCTCACTCCCCCCAACCACCGCTGCCATCGCCCCCCCCAGACAGCGCTCAGATACACGGCTCACGTGTAAACAAGTCTCGCACGCACCGGCAGAGAAATAAATAAGGCTCTATTTATACCCCCTCTCGCAGGTATAAATATAGAGCACGGGTGGGAGCGAACGAGCCAGCTATTACACTGGCACGACGGCAACACTACATCAAAGTGTGGTGGGGGTGGGGGCGTAGAAATGAAAAGGTGCTATCGGGGGCTGGGATCTGATGGTCCGATTGTGATTGGTGGCGGGCGGGGATGGAGGGTGCGATGTGATGTGCGGACGTGCTGTCTGGGGGGAACCGGACTGGACCACTGATTAATACGGGCCCCGACGGCTGGCGCATTAATCTGCCCGCCCCTGACATTTTCAGGGGAGACGCGACGACAGAGAGAGAGAGAGAGAGAGAGAGAGAGAGAGAGACCACCACAGCCCCCTCCTCTAACCTCCTTCTCCCTACAAATCTCCCTCATCACACACACACACACACACAACACAAAAACACGCGGCCGTCAAACCCCTACCAACACCACCCCAAGGCTTGGCAGAGGGGGAGGTCCTCTTGAGAAGTGAAGAGGACTAAAAATAGAAGCGGAGGCGCTGAGGAGCCCTGACACTCCAGATGGAGAGGTGGTTTACAGGGCACGCCCCAGCCCTTGACCCCAGGGGCCGCGCACACTCCTGGCTCAGACAACGCCAGCAATTGATGAGGGAATACAGCAACACTGATGAGCCAAGTTGGCTCACTAGTGGAGACGGTTCGTGTATATATGTGTGTGTGTGTGTGTCTGTGTGTGTGTAGGTGTAGGTATGTGTGTAGGTATGTGTGTTTGTGTGCATGAGGATAGATGAGGTGTGTGTGCGAATGCTCACAGCCCTATCCCTTCCATCCACCTTAAGGCAAACATAGCCCATCTGATGACAAACAACCTGTTCAGAGATACACCGATCCACTCCGCTCCATTCCCAGCCAAGTAAGCGTTTGCACTCTGCTCTTCATTATCGGAGCTGGAACATGCCAAGGGCCATCAAAACCAGGCCTGTGATTTGCTCCAGAAGCATCCAAAATCCACCGACCGCAGAGGGCAGGCCTCCAACTCCTGTTTCCTCTAACCTGTCTGCTTGTGCATTCTTCATTTGCATGACAGAGCTAGAACTGAAGCTGGTGGAAAATGCATGCTTAATAAAAAACATGCATTGACCACTTTCATAATACTTGAAACTGAACTGGCAAACGGTACACACATAAACAAAGTGAAGAATGAAAAGAGAAGAAATGCATTTGCATGTATAGTTCCCCCCATGTATTAACCTTATAGCTGAAGAAATTTTGCAAAACGAATGTATAAACCTCTAGCCTAGAAATCTAGACGCACCCTAGCGGCAACAAATGTAATTTGCAGCCAGGGTAGCCTAGCAACTCTCTGTTGGCTCGCGAGCTGGAAAAATGAAACTTTGATCAGGCCAATCACATCGTGTATAGAGTCGGTGGGCGGGCTTAACATAATGATGGCATAAAGATGGATGCTGCTGCTGGCGAACAGCGTGACACAAGTTAAGTTTTTTTTTGATCAACTAGCCAACTAGCTCCGCTGGTGGGAAAACGCATGGGACTTATGAGTTGTAGCGCTATCCTATTGCGGGCAGAGGGAATTTGAAAGACAACCGTTTATCCCCCCCTTCGGATTGAGCACTGCGAATGGTGAGTTTCCAGACCCTACATCTTGATGTGGGTCTGGCTCGTCAGGCTAATAAACCTCAGTTAATAGGCAGGAAATTACGGTAGACGGTAGATGCTGATGCGGGGACACTGGTGACTGCTTTCCAGGTGATGGCCATCTGGTGGCTCTTGTTTTTTTTTTTTTTAAGTATATTTTTGGGACTGTTTTTTATTGCCTTTATTTTGATAGGATAGTGAGAGACTGACAGGAAGTGAATGGGAGAAAGAGATGGGGTGGGATCGGGAACTGACCCCGGTCAGACCCGAACCCGGGTCCCCATGGGCACCTGGACCCAAATATGGTACAGGCCCTGTATCCAGTTGCGCCACAGGGCCCTCCTGCTTTTGGGGAGCGCCGTGAGGAGCGATGGCGGCTGTAGAGGCTGAGGTGGACGCTGAGGTGGGGCGGCAGAGGGGCCATGATTAAAAGCGATTAAAGTGGTGAAGAATTCATGAGGAGACGTGGCACTCTGATTTATGAGGGCCTTCATCAGAAATTCCATAAAAGTCCAATAAAAAGTAATGACCCAACATTCACTGGGCAGGACGAAGATAACCCAGCCACACTGCAACAGACAGCCTACATACTGGCCAGTTTATATAAAACACACCACCCTTCACATAAAACCAAGCACATGTAGCAAGAGCTACAGCACACAGCGTACATGTTGACAATGCAGATGGATAATCAACTTGAACATGACTTTAGAGATATATAGATACTCAATGTCTTCCCCTAGTTTCCTTTTCACAATACACCCCACTGACATAAAAGCCTCACCTATTGAGACAGTAATGGGATGCAGTATTTTCTCATTATCGCATCTTGGAAGGACAATTACGGCTGGAGATTAGGAGGAATAATAAGCTTGGTGGTGTCGAGGGCTCCTTAATAATCAGCTCAAACCAGAAGATGCCCCCTATGGCCGCCTTTAATTGAATTCCAAATTGACCAGGACTGCATGACGGGACTTATTGAAGAGCATCCCGCTGATCCCAAGGTTTGTGACGGAGGCTCTAGACGTCTCTCACAAGAAAATAACAAAACAGACAATAACCGGGCATTGTGGAGGTGTGGTATTTGAAGTCATATTATGCAACGTTTTTAAACAGTATTGTATGATTTGATTAATCCTCAATTTCAATTAGATAATTATGAGAAGAGGTGATTAACACACCTGTTGTTCGTACTAACTGGTCAGGAAACCGAGTGGAAATGTAAGGATAACTTCAACATCACTTCCGAGTATATTACCGAAATGCATCTATTTGACAACAAAATGCCACACCGAGACAAACTGGAGCAGTGCGCTAGTCCACCTGTGTGCTGGCCTGCAACATTCTGATGTAAAAGCCCTCAGCTCTCAGATCCTCTGTCTCTGTGTCCTTGTCACGTCCCATCACCCCCGTGATGATCATGACCGAAGCAGAGCGGAGCAAAGGAAAGCGGAGGAGAAGAGACGCTCAGCACCCCCCCCACACACACACACACACTCCGCCACTACGGCATCTGCGTCAGCAGCGCGGCTGTCGGCTGGTGAGGCTGGGGGAGCCGTGGCGAGGAGGTGGGCAGAGCGTCACTCCTGCCATTAGGGGGCCATTAAGCATTACTTACAAAGGACCAGCCCACAGGGCCTAGGGGGACAGGGCTGTGAAAAGGCCTGTGGCACGACACTGGACCCTGGGAGGGTGGGGGAGAGGAGAGGGGGAGAGAGGAGAAGAGAAGAGAAAGGGAATGAGGATAGAGAAAAGTAAAGGAGAGGAGAGAGGGAAGCAGAGGAACAGAGGGGAAGGAAACTAGAGAGAAGGAGAGGAGTGGAGAGAGAGGGGAAATAAGAGAGGGTGGTATACGTGTGTGTTTCCTGAGGCTAAGAGGAGGACCGGTGAGGCATAGCACCAAGTTCTATGTTAGCATTCAGAGCCAGCTCCTGGGCATCAAATACATTTGTCTGCCATATCCTTCATTTATATGAACAACAGTGTGCTCTAATGCTTATCCACACTGAAAGCGCGCGCGCACACACACACACACACACACACACACACACACCCCTTAGAGCAGGACTCAGCCAAGTGCAGCAAATCTTGCGGTTTGATTTGCAATGGAAATGTGGGCCTTTGTTTACAAGCCCGCTCAAACAAGGGGCAGAGAGAGGAGCACTTCTCACATGAGCTCACACTCAAATGAATGAACACACACACACACACATGGACTTCTCTACTCAGATAACCTACACACACACACAATTTCTAATAATACACATGGACTCATACACACTTCTTCATAGATAACCCAGCACTGACAACACACCAGTACATTTAATCACACACAGAGACACACAGGCACACAAACTCCAGTTTTGCCTATTCCAAAACTCAGCAGCACCTCGCATCTGTGCATAACTCCTGCTGTCTTCAAACTCTCTGTATCCCTTTCTCTCTCTTTCCCTCCCTCTCTCTTTCCCTCCCTCCCTCCCGCCCATGGATGTGGAGCTCCACCGAGCTGGGTGCTGAGCGAGGGGGCGGAGGTGTTGTTTGGAGGAGGGGGGGGGGGGGTATAGACACAGACGTGCTAGCAGCTGCTCTCTGCAGGAGTGGCGCGAGCCGCAGCCCCGTCGCTCTCTCGCTCCACTCGGCCTCCCGACCAGCCGCCCACCGCAGCACCACCGCTGTGCTCTCCGCACCCGCCTAATGCCTTCTGACAGACGCCGAGAGGAGGAGAGGGCAGCAGAGGGGTGGTGATGAGCCCAGTGTGTGTGTGTGTGTGTGTGCGTGGATGCACATACAGTATGCCTATAAATGTATGTTTGGATATGTGTGTGCACGTGTGTGTGTGTGTGTGTGTGTGTGTGTGTGTGTGTGTGTGTGTGTGTGTGTCAGTGAGAGCAAGAGAGAAAGTGAGCTGGCAAGTGCCATTCTTATGTTCCCGTCGGCAAAAGAGGACCTTTCCACAAAAAGGCTGTGGAGGCTCTTTTAATTTAGGTCAAGAGGAAGGGGAAGTGGTGTGGGAGGTAGTGTGATTGTGAGCGCGCGCGTGTGTGTGTGTGTGTGTGTGTGTGTGTGTGTGTGTGTGTGTGTGTGTGTGTGTGTGTGTGTGTGTGTGTGTTTGGGGGCACGCAGAGGGCACAGCGGCAGCTTTTTGGCTTCTTCAGCCAAAGCCGCCGCTGTGTGGCTCCTCAGTGGTCGCTGACGGCGACAGGAGAGCGCTGTGGTCTGGACTCCGGATCAGAGGGGAAACCGCAAACCTCAAACAGCTCTGTCGCCATGCCGACGCCTTCATTGGAAAACTGTTCAGCCACAGACTATTAATAGGGAGGCTGCTGTGGTGTCCGTGTCGACTTATACATACATACATACATTATCAATACCCAACAACGCTGAACAGTTCAATAAACAAACACAAAAAATGCCTTCACTGCATATACCGAACACAAAACACGTTTATCAATCTGGTCAGGTCTGACTCGGGTCTAATTCTGCCGGTGTGGCACTCAGTGTGATGCCGTGGCGCTGCGGTCAGTACTCACCATCTGGTTCCTTATGCGGTGGTACGGCTGCACGATGGGCAAGCCCAGAGGGGTCACCCACTCCACCGTGCTGCCGGACTTGGCGATCAGCCGGGCGCTCTCAGTAAGCCAGTCCTACCGGGGGCAACCAACATTTATTAACCAACATTGTATGAGTATAATGTATGTGGCCATAACATGCATGTAATATACTGATCATATACCACCAAGCATTAGATCTCATCCTGTAGCACTTTGAGATTTCTAGAAAATGTAAAATGCGTTACAAATAAAATGTATTATTATTATTATTAGATTTACATTTTGTCATAAATAATGATCTCATTCTGCTGAATAATGCAGATATAGAGGGCATGCATAAGCATCCTATGGCAAAGTTCTGGTGCACAGTAAGCAGTGGCTTTATGACAGGGCTCAACTTGCTGAAATGAAGGGACCCAAATTGAGCTGTTCCATTTCTGTGTCTGTGGCCTAACAGGTGTGTGAGCGTTGCTGCGAGCATAAGGTGTGTGGACCTGCGGAACAGCAGCAACAGGACTGCTAGCGCTGCTGCAGTGTCAATGGCACAGATTAGGCAACCCCCCCATACACACTACACACACACAAACACACACACACACACACACAGAGTCCCTGAGGCCCCAAGTGGCTTCAGCACCAGACTAATGTCTCAGTGCTTCCCTGAGTCGGACCTCATACATCAGCTTCCTGCCCCCCCCCCCCCCCTCCTCTGGATGTCTCCATCTCTTTATTACTCCCCCCATCCCTATCCTCATCCTGCCATCTTGAACATGTACTCACTCTCTCTCCATCTCTGTGGCCCACTTCGCTCTTTCACAGGCCCCCACCTCTCTCTCTCTCCCTCCTTTCTCTCTCTCTTTCACCTTCTCTCCTCTTTCCCTCTCTCCTTCTCCCAGGTACAGCGGGTGAGTGGATTGATCATCCCCCCTCAGAGAGCCAGCAGACAGGGCTGTGGGGCTCAGCAGGATCTGACCCATTTACAGCAATGGGTCTGCCGTGTGTGTGTCTGTCTGTGTGTGTGTGTGTGTGTCTGTGTGTGTGCATTTGTGTGTGTCTGTGTGTGTGTGTGTGTGTGTATGTGTATGTATTTGTGTGTGTGTGTGTGTGTATGTGTGTATGTATGCGTGTGTATATATATATATATGGGGTGTTTCCTATTAGATCTGGCTGTCTGAGCACCTCCTTGAGGGAAGCAGTGGGCGAGAGTGTGTGGGTGGTTGCTGGGGATGTGCGTGTGGTGGCAACAGGTTCATCTTTTTGTATACCCGCCCCCCCTGCCCCCCAGCCCCACACACACACCCCACATCTGTTTTCTCTCCCTGGCTTTAATGCATGAGCCAAACGCAGGTGTGTGTCTTCTTTAATATGGGAGGGGCGGGGGTGGTGGCTATATCGGGAAGACACCTGAAGAATTAATATTGCCTCTCTTTGCAGTTTAAAAATAACACCAGGCTCTCCTCCAAGACTCTTGCTGTTTATCTGGGAAGCCTGGGCTCACTCTGTGTGTGTGTGTGTGTGTGTGTGTGTGTGGGTGTGTGTGTGGGTGTGTGTGTGGGTGTGTGGGTGTGGGTGTGGGTGTGTGGTGATGTGGCTAGAATGATGAATGAAAACAGGGTGTTATGGTATGGACTGTGTGCCAAGAAGGTTGGTATGAAAGGTGAATTATAATGTATGTGCCCCTAAGCCAGAACATACATACAACATAGGTACAATTGTGCATTAAGTTTTGTTTTTTACTTCAGCAATATGGCACGAGTGAGAATGGGGTTGATAGGGATATAACCACGCCGTGGATATATCCTTTATTCTACTATCAGCTAATCAAGTTATGAAATTGTGTTTTCTATCAAGTATTTCGATTTTTGTTTTGCATCCTTCGGCCAATAAAATAGCCCCAATCCTAGTCTTGGTGTCTCCTGCTGCCATGCAATGCAGCATATCAACTCTTCAAGTTCAGTGAGAGAGGCTATCCATGTACTTGTGCACACAATAATTTGTATACTCTACTTTCTCTTCTATATGTCACATGGCAAACTGAACACGCACCCTACTCCATTTACTCAATTTTTTCCACTCACTTACTGCCATATGTGACGTTATGAAATTGCTGCTTTCTCATTTTGAAATAATAGAACAGTGATGGAAAGTGATTACTAGCGGTAAAGGGTCTAAGTAAATATACGTATCTCACTGTACTGTTGGTAGAGTGGCCCTGCTGATGTAGAGGGTTGGGTTCCATTTCGTCATGCATAAACATGGTACTGTATGTCGGGAACGGGAAAGGTGATGTGATGGGAAGGATGTGCTTGTGTTGGCTCATACCTGGATCTCCCGAGTGCCTGTGAACATTTCCTTCAAACTGCTGAACACCTGATGCACCAGGTAGTATGAGGCATCCCATACGTGCTCCTGCAATCACAAAGCACACACACACACACACAACACACACACAACACACACAAAATATCAAAGTCAGAGAGCAACAAAGAGAAGAAGGGCATTTCCATCTGGCCACCTGCACAGTGCACAGTAGTCAGGTGCCAAGGTCCTTGCTTCAGATAACTCTGTTGCCATGGAGGGCTCTGGTGGCACTGGACTCTGCTGAGCACACTCTGTGAGGGGTGCCATGAGGCTGGTCCCTGGTCTTCCAGGGGAGAGAGAAAGAGAGAGAAAGAGCAAGAGAGAGAAGACGGTGGTGGCACTGGGGTAAACAGGTGCCAGGAGCTGCCCAAGTGCCACCCTGGCCTGCCTGAGCCTGTCCAGCATCTCTCCAGAGCTGGGCCAACACACAACTCGCCAACACACAACTTAGCAATGCCCTTACACTTCACACACACACACATGACTCACCAATCCCCTTACACTTCACACACACACACTAACCACCCTAAAGAACCTCTTCCCTGTTCTGCCTCCTCCCTCCTCCCTTCCAGATGCAAGGCCTGAGATAGGCTCCCTGCAATACCCTGGGTGCCTCCTAGTTGATTTCAGCAGTAGTAGCAGCATCACTTGTGTCTCCATGGCTGTGTGTGTTCTTAAGTGCTTCGGGGAGTGGATCTGCACTCGCGGGACCAGACGACTGCTAAATAACCAACAACACAGTGTGACACTGCAGAAAAGCTGAGGATATACCACACAAAAGGTGGTGGACTCTGGGTATAGTGCGTTCATATGCTACGGATAATAAAGATTAATTGATTATCCCACAGGTCATGCAACTGAAGCTGAACACAAATGGCAACATACTGTCCATGACTTCAAGTAGATTTTGGATGGAGGCCTGAGTATATTTACAAAGCAACAAATAAGCCCATATATCGATAACAAAATCAACTTTATCCTATGGGTCATTCTGTGTCAAATCAGAGATGGTTGTTGCTGCACTGTGTCAGATCTTGTTGGGTCTCAAAACCAAGGCCTGTAAAATATTTCTGTTCAAATCCTATATCTTCATATTATTTTCAGCCCTTGAAATACTTCAGTACTTCAGTTTTACAGCCTGAAAATCACATTGTCTGGTAAGCAATGTTTGGGTAATCAATGAAAATAATTATTCATAGGCAGCCTATAACTAAGACTATAAACTGAGTTATTCCCACATTGATTACCCCACATGTTCTATGAACATTACCAAAAAATGCAATCACACCTTGTTAATATCTTCATGTGCATTTAATAATATATAATAATAAATGATTGTATTTGCAGACAAAATACAAAATTGGTGCCATGTGGATACAAAAATGAGTTTACTACATTCTGCACTTTTTTCCATATAAATTTAATGGGCATGCAGTACAAACTTTTAACGGTCCAATCTTACCAAGAACATGTCTGTCTTCCACCCTACAAAGTTTGGGCAGGCTTGGAATAATTCTTTTCAAGATATTAATGCTCATACTCTTTAAACATGGATTTCAAGATAAGGTATTTTCTGAGATTATAAAAAATATACAAATGGGTGAAAAAATGTATGAAAACATTGGAATTTAACAAAAATATTTTATAGGTCTTAGTTTTGGGACCTAAATATTAGGTAGACAAATTTTAAACAAAATCTGAGACGGTGCAGCAACCTTTTTCCTGGATTTTGTCTGATTTGACACGGAATGACCCCTATCTATCATTTTCTATCTTTTAAGAGGGGGGTTGGTTGATAACTCAATATTACCACATTATTTATCACATCTGTCCATTGGGTACTGACACAAGGGTTATGAGCGAACTCACAAACCCAAAGCAAGCCTTACCACTGAGGTTGCAGACAGATTGCATGAGGCTGTGAATTTATAGACGGGTAGGCTGAGAAAGCCTCCAGTGCATTCTCTTTTCTCTGGGCATCAAAACTCAAACAAACAAACATACACACCACAAAGGTCAGTGAAGGTTAGATGCTACATGGATCTATAGTAGTGTCGTTGATATAACATGCAGGACCAGATATGGATGTGGAGTTGAGTGTGTGTGTGCGTTTGTGTGTGTGTGTGTGGAGCATATTGAGTGTGGGTGTATGTGTGTGATTGTGTGGAGTAGAACAGACAGAGAGACTGTGTGTGTGTGTGTGTGTGTGTGTGTGTGTGTGTGTGTGTGTGTGTGTGTGTGTGTGGAGCATATTGAGCGTGGGTGTGTGTATGTGCATGTGTATGATTGTGTTGAGTAGAACAGACAGAGAGACTGTGTGTGTGTGTGTGTGTGTAATGGTAGCGAGGCTTTACCTTGGGGAAATCATCAATCTCCTTCAGCCTCTTCTCAATCTGCAGGCGACCCCCGTAGCGTGTGACCCCGTACACCACGGTCATCACCGTCTGCTTGACCACCTTGCGGTTGATGAAGCCCTCCAGCACCTGGGCGATCCTAATGCCCTTCTCTGCGTCCTGCGCACGGAACTCCTCCACCTGGGAGAGCAGCAGAGAGCAAAGACAATATCAACCTCAGCTGAACAGGAACACGGTGTGGAGACAGGGCATGGTATACACTCATATCACAAATCACTACATTCAAAACATTCAAGCAGACTTTCATTTAATATGACATTAGAATAGTATACTTTAATATAAAAATATAAACAATGCCTGATAAAGCAAATAACAACAAACCTACTAAAACTGATGTCAAAAGCAATAAAATGATGATATGGTAAAGTACAATAATTCATATGAACTGGTTGCGTTGTGTTTGGCCAATACATAATTACACAATATCAATTTGAAGTTGCTTTACTATGTTTTTTGAGCTACATGAGCTAAGGATTAGTGACGCAAGAACAACTTGCATCACACAGCTCATTACAGCCTTTGGAAAAGCATCTTCTACACCAGGTGCAGACTAAAGGTTTGATTCAGCCATTAGCATTCCTAAACCCCAGGAAGTCAATAGGCTGGCCATTACTCCAAGATCCAGACTCTTCATCTCCTGCAAGCAGGAGTCCGGGAACTCTGGTCTGGACCGGCCACTCATACTGAAGCTGCAAGGATGCCAGAGCTCTCTGGAGAAGAAACCCATTGAAGCCTCTGCCACCAACAGCAAGGGTGGGGTGCAAGAGGAAGAGGGCAGGGTTGGGTGGGAGGAATGGGAGTGAGGATCAGAGAGAGATAGAGAGAAAGAGAGAGTGATAGAGAGAGAGAGAGTGATAGAGAGAGAGAGAGAGAGATAGAGAGAAAGAGAGAGTGATAGAGAGAAAGAGAGGGATAGAGAGAGAATAACAGAGAGAGAGAGAGTGGTAGAGAGAGAGAGAGGTGCGAGAGAGGGAGAGAGAGAGCAAGCGAGTGAAAGGGGTTGGGCAGTTGGAGCACCGCTGCCAGCTGGCGCCCCCTGGTGCCAGTGTGGGCTTACTGACCTGCTGGGCCACTCCGCTGTAGACGTCCTGGGGCTCGTCACAGGGCATGAGGTTGACGGACGTGGCACCGATCACGTCGCGGCCCAGGGCTGCATAGTGCTGGAGCCCATTACAGGAGCCGTCCTGGGAGGCAAACAGACACAGGGGCAAATCAGCAAAAACACATTTTTCTTTTTTTTTTTACTACATTCTACATTTCAACATTCTACAAGGGGTGGTGGCAGCATAGTGGTTAAGGAGTTAGGCTAGCATGTACTGTAGTAGCCAGAAAAGTTGTGGGTTCAATTCCCACCTCCCACCATTGTGCCCTTGAGCAAGACACTTAACCCCTAGTCGCTCCGGGGACAATGGCCCTTGTAATAATATAGCTGCAAGCAGCAATGAGGGGGCCAAGCAGGCAGTTCAGCAGGCCAGATTAACCATGTAAGTCAATGCCGTTGCATCAGACATATAGCCTTAAGCAGTCACAGCAAGTTCCATGCCATACAACCCAAGATTGGCTGAGTTACAAGGTCAAGTTTCACATCAAAACATAACTGATTTTTTGGGGCTGAACCAGAGCTGAGTGTCGCCGCCCCCTCACCCAGCCAGCCCACCGCCGCAACCGCCCCTGCCCATCCCACCCCGTCCCACCCTTGCACGCACACATTAGAATGAACTAGATAGAACTTGCTGTCATCAGTTTCACATCAAAAATAAAAGATTGACTGAGATATGATCACACTTGCTGTGATTTAAACATAGAGGTCAAGAATTGACGTCATAGGGTGTGTTGAACTCAGCTTGGCCCAAGGATTCCAATGATACCTCATTTTGCCATTCGGGTCAACAGGTCAAAAGTTACGTCCGTGAACACAAGTCCAACTTTGGCCTGTTGGTGGCGCTAGAGCGCTTGAGGTGCCGGCATGAAACTTGGTGAAATGAATTATTGGACTGTCCCCAATTAGTGTGCAAAATTTTATAACTTTTTACCAGATGGTTCTATGGGCTGCCATTGACTTCCATTGCAAAATAATGCGCATCAGGAACTACTGGCCAAAATGCATTTTTGTCAATTACGGTGCCCCCTAGAGGTCAAATGTCACCAAATTTCTTGAGCGTCCTCCCGATGGGGTCTGAGGTACATGTACAAAATTTGGTTATGATACATGAAAGCGTTGCTGAGATATGAAATCACTTCCTGTTTGGTGGCTTCGCCGCAAATTTCGATTGGCTGGTACAGGTCAATGCTTCTGTCAATTGTTCCAGAAAGCAATGCACTCATCAGGCATGGTCTGAAGATGGTCTCTGCCAATTTTGGTGAAGAACAGATGAAATTTGTGACCTGCGAAAACTTGTACGTGTTTTTGATTAAATCCAATATGGCAGCCGAATCAATTACGATGACATCACAAGTTGGCTTGGGTCGGCCTAAGGACCTCCAACAGTATTACCAGACACCACTAGTGCGTTTTAATTCTAAGCACAACTGCAGCTACAGGCCAAAAAGCATGTTTCTTAATTACAGCGCCCCCTAGAGGTCAAAGGTCACCAAATGTCTTAAGTGTTCTCCTGATGGGGTCATAAGTCTACCTACCAAGTTTGGTTTTGATAACTGCAAGGGTTGCTGAGATATGAGCTCACTTCCTGTTTGGCGGCTTCGCCGCAAATTTCGATAGGCTGTTATGGGAGAACGGTAATAGTTCCGATGACGAAAAGCACGAGCTGAATGAGGCTTGGTCTGAGGATGATCTGTGTCAAATTTGGTTGGAATCAGAGAAAATATGTGACCCCTGATACATTTTAAGTGTTTTTGATGAAATTCAAAATGGCGGAAAATCCATCATGGCGGAAAATGACGTCATAGGGTGCGTTGAACTCGGCTTGGTCCAAGGATTCCAACGATACTTCATTTTTGATAATCGGCCATATGGGTCAAAAGTTACGTGCGTGAACGCACGTCCAATTTTGACCTATTGGTGGCGCTAGAGTGCTTGAGGTGCCATCATGAAACTTGGTGACATTAATCATGGGACTGTCCCTAATCAGTGTGCCAAATTTCACAACTTTTCACCAGACGGTTCTATGGGCTGCCATTGACTTCCATTGGCGGAAGCGTAATAATAAATATAGCTGCAAGCAGCAATGAGGGGGCCAAGCAGTGAAATCAGCAGGCCAGATTTGCCATGTAAGTCAATGCCGTTGCATCAGACATATAGCCTTAAGCAGTCACAGCAAGTTCCATGCCATACAACCCAAGATTGGCTGAGTTACAAGGTCAAGTTTCACATCAAAACATAACTGATTTTGAGGGCTGAACCAGGGCTGAGTGTCGCCGCCCCCTCCCCCAGCCAGCCCACCGCCGCAACCGCCTCTGCCCATCCCACCCCGTCCCACCCTTGCACGCACACATTAGAATGAACTAGATGGAACTCGCTGTCATCAGTTTCACATCAAAAATAAAAGATTGACTGAGATATGATCACACTTGCTGTGATTTAAACATAGAGGTCAACAATTGACGTCATAGGGTGTGTTGAACTCGGCTTGGCCCAAGGATTCCAATGATACCTCATTTTGCCATTCGGGTCAACGGGTCAAAAGTTACGTCCGTGAACACAATTCCAACTTTGGCATGTTGGTGGCGCTAGAGCGCTTGAGGTGCCGGTATGAAACTTGGTGAAATGAATTATTGGACTGTCCCCAATCAGTGTGCAAAATTGTATAACTTTTTACCAGACGGTTCTATGGGCTGCCATTGACTTCCATTGCAAATTAATGCGCATCAGCAACTACTGGCCAAAATGCATTTTTGTCAATTACGGAGCCCCCTAGAGGTCAAATGTCACCAAATTTCTTGAGCGTCCTCCCGATGGGGTCTGAGGTACATGTACTAAATTTGGTTTTGATACATGAAAGCGTTGCTGAGATATGAAATCACTTCCTGTTTGGCGGCTTCGCCGCAAATTTCGATTGGCTGGTACAGGTCAATGCTTCTGTCAATTGTTCCAGAAAGCAATGCACTCATCAGGCATGGTCTGAAGATGGTCTCTGCCAATTTTGGTGAGGAACAGATGAAATTTGTGACCTGCCAAAACTTTTTTGTGTTTTTGATTTAATCCAATATGGCAGCCGAATCAATTACGATGACATCACAAGTTGGCTTGGGTCGGCCTAAGGACCTTCAACAGTAGTACCAGACACCACTAGTGGGTTTCAATTCTAAGCACAACTGCAGCTACAGGCCAAAAGGCATGTTTCTTAATTACAGCGCCCCCTAGAGGTCAAAGGTCACCAAATGTCTTGAGCGTCCCCCGGATTGGGTCCTGAGTCCATGGGATAAGATTGGGTATGAAAGATCAATGGGTTGCTGAGATATGAGCTCACTTCCTGTTTGGCGGCTTCGCCGCAAATTTCGATTGGCGGTTACGCGCGAACGGTTTTAGTTCCGAAGACAAAAAGCAATGCATTAATGAGGCATGGTCTGTAGATGATATCTATGAAATTTGGTGTCGATCGGACAAAATGTGTGACCTCTGATACGTTTTAAGTGATTTTGATGAAATCCAAAATGGCGGAAAATCCATCATGGCGGAAAATGACGTCATAGGGTGCGTTGAACTCGGCTTGGTCCAAGGATTCCAACGATCCCTTGTTTTTCAAAATCGGATCAACAGGTCAAAAGTTACATGCGTGAACGCACGTCCAACTTTGGCCTGTTGGTGGCGCTAGAGCGCTTGAGGTGCCATCATGAAACTTGGTGACATTAATCATGGGACTGTCCCTAATCAGTGTGCCAAATTTCACAACTTTTCACCAGACGGTTCTATGGGCTGCCATTGACTTCCATGGCGGAAGAAGGTATAATAATAAATATAGCTGCAAGCAGCAATGAGGGGGCCAAGCAGTATAGGCCGGAGTAGCCACGGTGACAAGATTGAATTCAGCAGATACCCGCCATCAACACTTTCAACAAGTTTAATATGAAAACATACTTGATTTTGTAGGGCTGAAACAGGGCTGAGTATTGTCATTGCCTCCGCCAGCCAGCCCCCCACCTAATCATCCCTGCCCTTCCCACCCCGTCCTGGCACGCCCCGCCCCGCCCTTGCACGCACGCATTAGAATGAACTGGATGGAACATGTTGTCATCAGTTTCACATCAAAAAATAAAAGATCGATAAAACACATCAGCAACTATAGATCAAAATGCAATACTGCTAATTGCAGCACCCCCTACAAATCATAGATCACCAAAGTTTTTGAGTGTCCTCCTATTGGGGTGATGAATCCATGTAGTAAGTTTGGTTATGATACATGGCAGGGTTGCTGAGATATGAGCTCACTTCCTGTTTGGCGGCTTCGCCGCAAATTTCGATTGGCTGTTACGCACGAACGGTTTTAGTTCCGAAGACAAAAAGCAATGCATTAATGAGGCATGGTCTGTAGATGATATCTATGAAGTTTGGTGTCGATCGGACAAAATGTGTGACCTCTGATACGTTTTAAGTGATTTTGATGAAATCCAAAATGGCGGAAAATACATCATGGCGGAAAATGACGTCATAGGGTGCGTTGAACTCGGCTTGGTCCAAGGATTCCAACGGTACCTCATTTTTCAAAATCGGATCAACAGGTCAAAAGTTACGTGTGTGAACGCACGTCCAACTTTGGCCTGTTGGTGGCGCTAGAGCGCTGGAGGTGCCGGCATGAAACTTGGTGAAATGAATTATTGGACTGTCCCTAATTAGTGTGCCAAATTGTATAACTTTTTACCAGACGGTTCTATGGGCTGCCATTGACTTCCATTGCAAAATAATGCGCATCAGCAACTACTGGCCAAAATGCATTTTTGTCAATTACGGAGCCCCCTAGAGGTCAAATGTCACCAAATTTCTTGAGCGTCCTCCCGATGTGGTCTGAGGTACATGTACTAAGTTTGGTTTTGATACATGAAAGCGTTGCTGAGATATGAAATCACTTCCTGTTTGGCGGCTTCGCCGCAAATTTTGATTGGCTGGTACAGGCCAAAGCTTCTGTCAATTGTTCCAGAAAGCAATGCACTCATCAGGCATGGTCTGAAGATGGTCTCTGCCAATTTTGGTGAGGAACAGATGAAATTTGTGACCTGCCAAAACTTTTTTGTGTTTTTGATTTAATCCAATATGGCGGCCGAATCAATTAGGATGACATCACAAGTTGGCTTGGGTCGGCCTAAGGACCTTCAACAGTAGTACCAGACACCACTAGTGGGTTTTAATTCTAAGCACAACTGCTGCTACAGGCCAAAAGGCATGTTTCTTAATTACAGCGCCCCCTAGAGGTCAAAGGTCACCAAATTTCTTGAGCGTCCCCCTGATTGGGTCTTGAGTCCATGGAATAAGTTTGGTTATGATAGATCAATGGGTTGCTGAGATATGAGCTCACTTCCTGTTTGGCGGCTTCGCCGCAAATTTCGATTGGCTGTTACGCGCGAACGGTTTTAGTTCCGAAGACAAAAAGCAATGCATTAATGAGGCATGGTCTGTAGATGATATCTATGAAGTTTGGTGTCGATCGGACAAAATGTGTGACCTCTGATACGTTTTAAGTGATTTTGATGAAATTCAAAATGGCGGAAAATCCATCATGGCGGAAAATGACGTCATAGGGTGCGTTGAACTCTGCTTGGTCCAAGGATTCCAACGGTACCTCATTTTTCAAAATCGGATAAACAGGTCAAAAGTTACGTGCGTGAACGCACGTCCAACTTTGGCCTGTTGGTGGCGCTAGAGCCCTCGAGGAGCCGACATGAAACTTGGTGAAATTAATCATGGGCCTGTCCCCAATCGGTGTGCCAAATTTCACAACTTTTTACCATACGGTTCTATGGGCTGCCATAGACTCCCATGGCGGAAGCGTAATAATAATAATAGGGAAGAAAACATAGAATCACTATGGGTTGCCTCGCAGCTTCGCTGCTTGGCCCCCAAATATAGCTGCAAGCAGCAATGAGGGGGCCAAGCAGTGAGATCAGCAGGCCAGATTTGCCATGTAAGTCAATGCCGTTGCATCAGACATATAGCCTTAAGCAGTCACAGCAAGTTCCATGCCATACAACCCAAGATTGGCTGAGTTACAAGGTCAAGTTTCACATCAAAACATAACTGATTTTGTGGGGCTGAACCAGGGCTGAGTGTCGCCGCCCCCTCCCCCAGCCAGCCCACCGCCGCAACCGCCCCTGTCCATCCCACCCCGTCCCACCCTTGCACGCACACATTAGAATGAACTAGATGGAACTTGCTGTCATCAGTTTCACATCAAAAATAAAAGATTGACTGAGATATGATCACACTTGCTGTGATTTAAACATAGAGGTCAACAATTGACGTCATAGGGTGTGTTGAACTCGGCTTGGCCCAAGGATTCCAATGATACCTCATTTTGCCATTCGGGTCAACAGGTCAAAAGTTAAGTCCGTAAACACAAGTCCAACTTTGGCCTGTTGGTGGCGCTAGAGCGCTTGAGGTGCCGGCATGAAACTTGGTGAAATGAATTATTGGACTGTCCCCAATTAGTGTGCAAAATTGTATAACTTTTTACCAGACGGTTCTATGGGCTGCCATTGACTTCCATTGCAAAATAATGCGCATCAGCAACTACTGACCAAAATGCATTTTTGTCAATTACGGAGCCCCCTAGAGGTCAAATGTCACCAAATTTCTTGAGCATCCTCCCGATGTGGTCTGAGGTACATGTACTAAGTTTGGTTTTGATACATGAAAGCGTTGCTGAGATATGACATCACTTCCTGTTTGGCGGCTTCGCCGCAAATTTTGATTGGCTGGTACAGGCCAATGCCTCTGTCAATTGTTCCAGAAAGCAATGCACTCATCAGGCATGGTCTGTAGATGGTCTCTGCCAATTTTGGTGAGGATCCGCTGAAATTTGTGACCTGCAAAAACGTGTACGTGTTTTTGATTAAATCCAATATGGCGGCCGAATCAATTACGATGACATCACAAGTTGGCTTGGGTCGGCCTAAGGACCTTCAACAGTAGTACCAGACACCACTAGTGGGTTTCAATTCTAAGCACAACAGCAGCTACAGGCCAAAAGGCATGTTTCTTAATTACAGCGCCCCCTAGAGGTCAAAGGTCACCAAATTTCTTGAGTGTCCCCCTGATTGGGTCCTGAGTCCATGGACTTAGTTTGGTTATGATAGATCAATGGGTTGCTGAGATATGAGCTCACTTCCTGTTTGGCGGCTTCGCCGCAAATTTCGATTGGCTGTTACGCGCGAACGGTTTTAGTTCCGAAGACGAAAAAGAATAACTTTTGTGCGGCTTGGTCTGAAGAGCATGTGTGTCAAGTTTGGTGACGATCGGACAAAATTTGTGACCTGTGAAGTTTTAGTTTCACTTTCACTAAAATCCAATATGGCGGAAAATCCATCATGGCGGAAAATGACGTCATAGGGTGCGTTGAACTCGGCTTGGTCCAAGGATTCCAACGATACCTCATTTTTGACAATCGGGTCAACAGGTCAGAAGTTACGTGCGTGAACGCAAGTCCAACTTTGGCCTGTTGGTGGCGCTAGAGCGCTCAAGGTGCCGGTATGAAACTTGGTGAAATTAATTATGGGACTATCCCTAATCAGTGTGCCAAATTTCACAACTTTTCACCAGACGGTTCTATGGGCTGCCATTGACTTCAATGGCGGAATAATAATAATAATAATAAATATAGCTGCAAGCAGCAATGAGGGGGCCAAGCAGTATAGGCCGGAGTAGCCACGGCGACAAGATAGAACTCAGCAGACACTCGCGATCAACACTTTCAACAAGTGTCACATCAAACATAACTGATTTTGTAGGGCTGAAACAGGGCTGAGTACTGCCACCGCCTCCGCCAGCCAGCCCCCCCACCAAATCACCCCTGCCCATCCCACCCCGTCCCGCCCCGCCCTACCACGCACGCATTAGAATGACTGGATGGAATATGTTGTCATCTGTTTCACATCCAAAAATAAAAGATCGATAAAACACATCGCAACTACAGATCAAAATGCAACATTGCTAATTGCAGCACCCCCTACAGGTCAAAGGTCACCAAATTTCTTGAGCGTCCTCCTAATGGGGTCATGAATATATGTAGTAAGTTTGGTGATGATACATGGCAGGGTTGCTGAGATATGAGCTCACTTCCTGTTTGGCGGCTTCGCCGCAAGTTTCGATTGGCTGTTACAGCCGAATGCTACTGTCAATCGTTCCAAAAAGCGATGCACTCATCAGGCATGGTCTGAAGATGGTCTCTACCAATTTTGGTGAGGATCCGCTGAAATTTGTGACCTGCGAAAATTCGTACGTGTTTTTGATTAAATCCAATATGGCGGCCGAATCAATTACGATGACATCACAAGTTGGCTCGGGTCGGCCTAAGGAACTCCAACAGTATTACCAGACACCACTAGTGCGTTTTAATTCTAAGCACAACAGCAGCTACAGGCCAAAAGGCATGTTTCTTAATTACAGCGCCCCCTAGAGGTCAAAGGTCACCAGATTTCTTGAGCGTCCCCCTGATTGGGTCCTGAGTCCATGCACCAAGTTTGGCTTTGATACATGCAAGGGTTGCTGAGATATGAGCTCACTTCCTGTTTGGCGGCTTCGCCGCATATTTCGATTGGCTGTTACGGGCGAACGGTTTGAGTTCCGAAGACGAAAATGAATAACTTTTGTGAGGCTTGGTCTGAAGATCAAGTGTGTCAGATTTGGTGTCGATCGGACAAAATTTGTGACCTTTGAAGACTTTTTAGTGTTTTTGATGAAATCCAAAATGGCGGAAAATCCATCATGGCGCAAATTGACGTCATAGGGTGCGTTGAACTCGGCTTGGTCCAAGGATTCTAACAATACCTAATTTTTGACAATCGGATCAACGGGTCAAAAGTTACGTGCGTGAACGCACATCCAACTTTGGCCTGTTGGTGGCGCTAGAGCGCTCAAGGTGCCGGTATGAAACTTGGTGAAATTAATCATGAGACTGTCCCCAATCAGTGTGCCAAATTTCAGAACTTTTCACCAGACGGTTCTATGGGCTGCCATTGACTTCAATGACGGAAGCGTAATAATAATAATAATAATAATAATAATAAGAAAACTAACAAACACAATGGGTGCCTTCGCAGCTTCGCTGCTTGGCCCCCAAATATAGCTGCAAGCAGCAATGAGGGGGCCAAGCAGTATAGGCCGGAGTAGCCACGGCGACAAGATAGAACTCAGCAGACACTCGCGATCAACACTTTCAACAAGTGTCACATCAAACATAACTGATTTTGTAGGGCTGAAACAGGGCTGAGTACTGCCACCGCCTCCGCCAGCCAGCCCCTCCACCTAATCACCCCTGCCCATCCCACCCCGTCCCGCCCCGCCCTACCACGCACGCATTAGAATGACTGGATGGAAAATGTTGTCATCTGTTTCACATCCAAAAATAAAAGATCGATAAAACACATCGCAACTACAGATCAAAATGCAACATTGCTAATTGCAGCACCCCCTACAGGTCAAAGGTCACCAAATTTCTTGAGCGTCCTGCTAATGGGGTCTTGAATATATGTAGTAAGTTTGGTGATGATACATGGCAGGGTTGCTGAGATATGAGCTCACTTCCTGTTTGGCGGCTTCGCCGCAAGTTTCGATTGGCTGTTACAGCCGAATGCTACTGTCAATCGTTCCAAAAAGCGATGCACTGATAAGGCATGGTCTGAAGATGTTCTGTGCCAATTTTGGTGAGGATCCACTGAAATTTGTGACCTGCGAAAATTCGTACGTGTTTTTGATTAAATCTAATATGGCGGCCGAATCAATTACGATGACATCACAAGTTGGCCTGGGTCGGCCTAAGGACCTCCAACAGTATTACCAGACACCACTAGTGCGTTTTAATTCTAAGCACAACAGCAGCTACAGGCCAAAAGGCATGTTTCTTAATTACAGCGCCCCCTAGAGGTCAAAGGTCACCAGATTTCTTGAGCGTCCCCCTGATTGAGTCCTGAGTCCATGCACCAAGTTTGGCTTTGATACATGCAAGGGTTACTGAGATATGAGCTCACTTCCTGTTTGGCTGCTTCGCCGCATATTTCGATTGGCTGTTACGGGCGAACGGTTTGAGTTCCGAAGACGAAAATGAATAACTTTTGTGAGGCTTGGTCTGAAGATCAAGTGTGTCAGATTTGGTGTCGATCGGACAAAATTTGTGACCTTTGAAGACTTTTTAGTGTTTTTGATGAAATCCAAAATGGCGGAAAATCCATCATGGCGGAAATTGACGTCATTGGATGCGTTGAACTCGGCTTGGTCCAAGGATTCTAACAATACCTAATTTTTGACAATCGGATCAACGGGTCAAAAGTTAAGTGCGTGAACGCAAGTCCAACTTTGGCCTGTTGGTGGCGCTAGAGCGCTCAAGGTGCCGGTATGAAACTTGGTGAAATGAATTATTGGACTGTCCCCAATTAGTGTGCAAAATTTTATAACTTTTTACCAGACGGTTCTATGGGCTGCCATTGACTTCCATTGCAAAATAATGCGCATCAGCAACTACTGGCCAAAATGCATTTTTGTCAATTACGGTGCCCCCTAGAGGTCAAATGTCACCAAATTTCTTGAGCGTCCTCCCGATGGGGTCTGAGGTACATGTACTAAATTTGGTTTTGATACATGAAAGCGTTGCTGAGATATGAAATCACTTCCTGTTTGGTGGCTTCGCCGCAAATTTCGATTGGCTGGTACAGGTCAATGCTTCTGTCAATTGTTCCAGAAAGCAATACACTCATCAGGCATGGTCTGTTGATGGTCTCTGCCAATTTTGCTGAGGATCCGCTGAAATTTGTGACCTGCAAAAACGTGTACGTGTTTTTGATTAAATCCAATATGGCGGCCGAATCAATTACGATGACATCACAAGTCGGCTTGGGTCGGCCTAAGGACCTCCAACAGTATTACCAGACACCACTAGTGCATTTTAATTCTAAGCAAAACAGCAGCTACAGGCCAAAAGGCATGTTTCTTAATTACAGCGCCCCCTAGAGGTCAAAGGTCACCAGATTTTTTGAGCGTCCCCCTGATTGGGTCCTGAGTCCATGTACTAAGTTTGGTTATGATAGATGAATGGGTTGCTGAGATATGAGCTCACTTCCTGTTTGGCGGCTTCGCCGCATATTTCGATTGGCTGTTACGGTCAAACGGTTTGAGTTCCGAAGACGAAAAGTGATAACTTTTGTGCGGCTTGGTCTGAAGAGCATGTGTGTCAAGTTTGGTGACGATCGGACAAAATTTGTGACCTGTGAAGTTTTAGTTTCACTTTCACTAAAATCCAATATGGCGGAAAATCCATCATGGCGGAAAATGACGTCATAGGGTGCGTTGAACTCGGCTTGGTCCAAGGATTCCAACGATACCTCATTTTTCAAAATCGGGTCAACAGGTCAAAAGTTACGTGCGTGAACGCACGTCAAACTTTGGCCTGTTGGTGGCGCTAGAGCCCTCGAGGTGCCGACATGAAACTTGGTGAAATTAATCAATGTACTATCCCCAATCAGTGTGCCAAATTTCACAACTTTTTACCAGACGGTTCTATGGGCTGCCATAGACTTCAATGGCAGAGGAAAGATGTTAAATAATAATAATAAGAAATCATAGAAACACAATGGGTGCCTTCGCAGCTTCGCTGCTTGGCCCCCAATAAGAACAAATAGAAACACAATGGTTGCCTCGCAGCTTCGCTGCTTGGCCCCCAAATATAGCTGCAAGCAGCAATGAGGGGGCCAAGCAGTATAGGCCGGAGTAGCCACGGTGACAAGATAGAACTCAGCAGACAGTCGCGATCAACACTTTCAACAAGTGTCACATCAAACATAACTCATTTTGTAGGGCTGAAACAGGGCTGAGTATTGCCACCGCCTCCGCCAGCCAGCCCCCCCACCTAATCACCCCTGCACGTCCCACCCCGTCCCGCCCCGCCCTACCACGCACGCATTAGAATGAACTGGATGGAATATGTTGTCATCTGTTTCACATCCAAAAATAAAAGATCAATAAAACACATCAGCAAATACAGATCAAAATGCAATATTGCTAATTGCAGCACCCCCTACAGGTCAAAGGTCACCACATTTTTTGAGCGTCCTCCTAATGGGGTCATGAATCTATGTTGTAAGTTTGGTTATGATACATGGCAGGATTGCTGAGATATGAGCTCACTTCCTGTTTGGCGGCTTCGCCGCAAATTTTGATTGGCTGTTACAGCCGAATGCTTCTGTCAATTGTTCCAGAAAGCAAAGCACTGATAAGGCATGGTCTGAAGTTGATCTCTGCCAATTTTGGTGAGGATCCACTGAAATTTGTGACCTGCGAAAAGTTTTACGTGTTTTTGATTAAATCCAATATGGCGGCCGAATCAATTACGATGATATCACAAATTGGCTTGGGTCGACCTAAGGACCTCCAACAGTATTATCAGACACCAGTAGTGCGTTTTAATTCTAAGCACAACAGTAGCTACAGGCCAAAAGGCCTGTTTCTCAATTGCAGCGCCCCCTAGAGGTCAATGGTCACCAGATTTCTTGAGCATCCGCCTGATTGGGTCCTGAGTCCATGTACTAAGTTTGGTTATGATAGATTAATTGGTTGCTAAGATATGAGCTCACTTCCTGTTTGGCGGCATCGCCGCAAACTTCGATTGGCTGTAACGCGCGAGCGGTTTTAGTTCCGAAGACAAAAAGCAATATATTAATGGGGCATGGACTGTAGATGATATCTATGCAGTTTGGTGTCGATTGGACCAAATTTGTGACCTGTGAAGACTTATTAGTGTTTTTGATGAAATCCAATATGGCGGAAAATCCATCATGGCGGAAATTGATGTCATAGGGTGCATTGAACTCGGCTTGGTCCAAGGATTCCAGCGATACCTCATTTTTGACAATCGGGTCAACGGGTCAGAAGTTACGTGCATGAACGCAAGTCCAACTTTGGCCTGTTGGTGGCGCTAGAGCGCTTGAGGTGCCGGCATGAAACTTGGTGAAATGAATTATTGGACTGTCCCCAATTAGTGTGCAAAATTGTATAACTTTTTACAAGACGGTTCTATGGGCTGCCATTGACTTCCATTGCAAAATAATACACATCAGCAACTACTGGCCAAAATGCATTTTTGTCAATTACGGAGCCCCCTAGAGGTCAAATGTCACCAAATTTCATGAGCGTCCTCCCGATGTGGTCTGAGGTACATGTACTAAGTTTGGTTTTGATACATGAAAGCGTTGCTGAGATATGAAATCACTTCCTGTTTGGCGGCTTCGCCGCAAATTTTGATTGGCTGGTACAGGCCAAAGCTTCTGTCAATTGTTCTAGAAAGCAAGGCAATCATCAGGCATGGTCTGAAGATGGTCTCTGCCAATTTTGGTGAGGATCCGCTGAAATTTGTGACCTGCGAAAACTTATATGTGTTTTTGATTAAATCCAATATGGCGGCCGAATCAATTACGATGACATCACAAGTTGACTTGGGTCGGCCTAAGGACCTCCAACAGTATTACCAGACACCACTAGTGGGTTTTAATTCTAAGCACAACTGCTGCTACAGGCCAAAAGGCATGTTTCTTAATTACAGCGCCCCCTAGAGGTCAAAGGTCACCAGATTTCTTGAGCGTCCCCCTGATTGGGTCCTGAGTCCATGGAATAAGTTTGGTTATGATAGGTCAATGGGTTGCTGAGATATGAGCTCACTTCCTGTTTGGCGGCTTCGCCGCAAATTTCGATTGGCTGTTACGCGCGAACGGTTTTAGTTCAGAAGACAAAAAGCAATACATTAATGAGTCATAGTCTGTAGATGATATCTCTGAAATTTGGTGTCGATCGGACAAAATTTGTGACCTGTGAAGACTTTTAAGTGTTTTTGATGAAATCCAATATGGCGGAAAATCCATCATGGCGGAAATTGACGTCATAGGGTGCGTTGAACTCGGCTTGATCCAAGGATTCCAACGATACCTCATTTTTGACAATTGGCCATACGGGTCAAAGGTTACGTACGTGAACGCACGTCCAACTTTGGCCTGTTGGTGGCGCTAGAGTGCTTGAGGTGCCATCATGAAACTTAGTGACATTAATCATGGGACTGTCCCTAATCAGTGTGCCAAATTTCACAACTTTTCACCAGACGGTTCTATGGGCTGCCATTGACTTCAATGGCAGAGGAATAATAATAAATATAGCTGCAAGCAGCAATGAGGGGGCCAAGCAGAATGGGCCGGAGTAGCCACGGCGACAAGATAGAACTCAGCAGACACTCGCGATCAACACTTTCAACAAGTGACACATCAAAACATAACTGACTTTGTAGGGCTGAAACAGGGCTGAGTATTGCCGCCGCCTCCGCCAGCCAGCCACCCCACCTAATCACCCCTGCCCGTCCCACCCCGTCCTGCCCTGCCCTGCCCTTGCACGTACGCATTAGAATTAACTGGATGGAACATGTTGTCATCAGTTTCACATCAAAAAATAAAAGATTGATAAAACACATCAGCAACTACAGATCAAAATGCAATATTGCTAATTGCAGCACCCCCTACAGGTCAAAGGTCACCAAATGTTTTGAGCGTCCTCCTAATGGGGTCATGAATATATGTAGTAAGTTTGGTGATGATACATGGCAGGGTTGCTGAGATATGAGCTCACTTCCTGTTTGGCGGCTTCGCCACAAATTTCGATTGGCTGTTACGCGCGAACGGTTTGAGTTCCGAAGACGAAAAGGAATAACTTTTGTGAGGCTTGATGTGAATATCAAGTGTGTCAAGTTTGGTGTTGATCGGACAAAATTTGTGACCTTTGAAGACTTTTTAGTGTTTTTGATGAAATCCAATATGGCGGAAAATCCATCATGGCGGAAATTGACGTCATAGGGTGCGTTGAACTCGGCTTGGTTCAAGGATTCCAACGATACCTCATTTTTGACAATCGGCCATACGGGTCAAAAGTTACGTGCGTAAACGCACGTCCAACTTTGGCCTGTTGGTGGCGCTAGAGTGCTCTAGGTGCCATCATGAAACTTGGTGACATTAATCATGGGACTGTCCCTTATCAGTGTGCCAAATTTCACAACTTTTCACCAGACGGTTCTATGGGCTGCCATTGACTTCCATTGCAAAATAATGCGCATCATCAACTACTGGCCAAAATACATTTTTGTCAATTACGGAGCCCCCTAGAGGTCAAATGTCACCAAATTTCTTGAGCGTCCTCCCGATGTGGTCTGAGGTACATGTACAAAGTTTGGTTTTGATACATGAAAGCGTTGCTGAGATATGAAATCACTTCCTGTTTGGCGGCTTCGCCGCAAATTTTGATTGGCTGGTACAGGCCAAAGCTTCTGTCAATTGTTCCAGAAAGCAATGCACTCATCAGGCATGGTCTGAAGATGGTCTCTGCCAATTTTGGTGAGGATCCGCTGAAATTTGTGACCTGCGAAAACTTGTACGTGTTTTTGATTAAATCCAATATGGCGGCCGAATCAATTACGATGACATCACAAGTTGGCTTGGGTCGGCCTAAGGACCTTCAACAGTAGTACCAGACACCACTAGTGGGTTTCAATTCTAAGCACAACTGCAGCTACAGGCCAAAAGGCATGTTTCTTAATTACAGCGCCCCCTAGAGGTCAAAGGTCACCAAATTTCTTGAGTGTCCCCCTGATTGGGTCCTGAGTCCATGGACTTAGTTTGGTTATGATAGATCAATGGGTTGCTGAGATATGAGCTCACTTCCTGTTTGGCGGCTTCGCCGCAAATTTCGATTAGCTGTTACGCGCGAACGGTTTTAGTTCCGAAGACGAAAAAGAATAACTTTTGTGCGGCTTGGTCTGAAGAGCATGTGTGTCAAGTTTGGTGACGATCGGACAAAATTTGTGACCTGTGAAGTTTTAGTTTCACTTTCACTAAAATCCAATATGGCGGAAAATCCATCATGGCGGAAAATGACGTCATAGGGTGCGTTGAACTCGGCTTGGTCCAAGGATTCCAACGATACCTCATTTTTGACAATCGGGTCAACAGGTCAGAAGTTACGTGCGTGAACGCAAGTCCAACTTTGGCCTGTTGGTGGCGCTAGAGCGCTCAAGGTGCCGGTATGAAACTTGGTGAAATTAATTATGGGACTATCCCTAATCAGTGTGCCAAATTTCACAACTTTTCACCAGACGGTTCTATGGGCTGCCATTGACTTCAATGGCGGAATAATAATAATAATAAATATAGCTGCAAGCAGCAATGTGGGGGCCAAGCAAATAAGCAGAAGTTGGGATTGGACTGGACTAGACTAAGCTAGACTGGACTGGACTGGACTGGACTGGTCTGGACTGGACTGGATTGGATTGGATTGGACTGGACTGGACTGGACTGGATTGGATTGGATTGGACTGGATTGGGATTGGGATTGCAGAGATATGAGCCTACTTCATGTGATTGTTGATTGGATTGGATTGGATTTAATTGGACTGGATTGGATTGGACTGGATTGGATTTGATTGGACTGGATTGGGATTGCTGAGATATGAGCCTACTTGATGTGATTGTTGATTGGATTGGATTGAATTGGACTGGATTGGATTGGATTGGGATTGGACTGGACTGAATTGGACAGGACTGGACTGGATTGGATTGGAATGGACTGGATTGGATTGGATTGGGATTGCTGAGATATGAGCCTACTTGATGTGATTGTTGATTGGATTGGATTGAATTGGACTGGATTGGATTGGGATTGGACTGGAATGAATTGGACAGGATTGGATTGGAATGGAATGGACTGGATTGGATTGGATTTGGATTGCTGAGATATGAGCCTACTTCATGTGATTGTTGATTGGATTGGATTGAATTGGATTGGATTGGACTGGACTGGATTGGGATTGGGATTGCAGAGATATGAGCCTACTTCATGTGATTGTTGATTGGATTGGATTTAATTGGACTGCATTGGATTGGACTGGACTGGATTGGATTTGATTGGACTGGATTAGGATTGCTGAGATATGAGACTACTTCATGTGATTGTTGATTGGATTGGATTGAATTGGACTGGATTTGATTGGATTGGGATTGGACTGGACTGAATTGGACAGGACTGGACTGGATTGAATTGGATTGGATTGGACTGGACTGGATTGGGATTGGGATTGCAGAGATATGAGCCTACTTCATGTGATTGTTGATTGGATTGGATTTAATTGGACTGCATTGGATTGGACTGGACTGGATTGGATTTGATTGGACTGGATTAGGATTGCTGAGATATGAGACTACTTCATGTGATTGTTGATTGGATTGGATTGAATTGGACTGGATTTGATTGGATTGGGATTGGACTGGACTGAATTGGACAGGACTGGACTGGATTGGATTGGATTGGAATGGACTGGATTGGATTGGATTGGGATTGCTGAGATATGAGCCTACTTGATGTGATTGTTGATTGGATTGGATTGAATTGGACTGGATTGGATTGGGATTGGACTGGACTGAATTGGACAGGATTGGATTGGAATGGAATGGACTGGATTGGATTGGATTTGGATTGCTGAGATATGAGCCTACTTCATGTGATTGTTGATTGGATTGTATTGAATTGGATTGGATTGGACTGGACTGGATTGGGATTGGGATTGCAGAGATATGAGCCTACTTCATGTGATTGTTGATTGGATTGGATTTAATTGGACTGCATTGGATTGGACTGGACTGGATTGGATTTGATTGGACTGGATTGGGATTGCTGAGATATGAGACTACTTCATGTGATTGTTGATTGGATTGGATTGAATTGGACTGGACTGGACTGGATTGGATTGGATTGGATTGGACTGGATTGGACTGGACTGGATTAGATTTGATTGGACTGGATTGGGATTGCTGAAATATGAACCTACTTCATGTGATTGATTGATTGGATTGGATTGAATTGGACTGGATTGGATTGGGATTGGACTGGACAGAATTGGACAGGATTGGATTGGATTGGACTGGATTGGACTGGACTGGATTAGATTTGATTGGACTGGATTGGGATTGCTGAAATATGAACCTACTTCATGTGATTGATTGATTGGATTGGATTGAATTGGACTGGATTGGATTGGGATTGGACTGGACAGAATTGGACAGGATTGGATTGGATTGGATTGGATTGGTTCGGATTGGAATGGACTGGACTGGACTGGATTGGATTGGATTGGGATTGCTGAGATATGAGCCTACTTCATGTGATTGTTGATTGGATTGGATTGAATTGGACTGGACTGGATTGGATTGTACTGGACTGGATTGGATTGAATTGGACTGGACTGGATTGGATTGGGATTGGACTGGACTGAATAGGACAGGACTGGATTGGATTGGAATGGACTGGATTGGATTGGCATTGCTGAGATATGAGCCTACTTCAAGTGATTGTTGATTGGATTGGATTGAATTGGACTGGACTGGACTAGATTGGATTGTACTGGACTGGATTGGATTGGATTGGACTGGATTGGACTGGACTGGATTAGATTTGATTGGACTGGATTGGGATTGCTGAGGTATGAGCCTACTTCATGTGATTGTTGATTGTATGGGATTGAATTGGACTGGATTGGATTGGATTGGGATTGGATTGGGATTGCTGAGATATGAGCCTACTTCATGTGATTGTTGATTGGATTGGATTGAATTGGATTGGGATTGGGTCTTGAGTCCATGTACAAAGTTTGGTTTCAATCCATGAAAGCGTTAGTAAGATATGAGCCTAATTCAAGTCATAGTTTTCCCTAGTGGTCAAAAGACACCAAATGTATTGTAGCTATTCAGGATGTGTTCATGAGTCCACGTCCCAAGTTTGGTGTTGATACGAGAAAGTCTTGCTAATTATAGCACCCCTAGTGGTCAAAAGTCACCAAATTTATTGTGCGTCCTCAGGTTGTGACCACTAGTCCACGTACTAAGTTTGAGGTGTATGCGAGAAAGTATTGCTAATTATAGCGCCCCTAGTGGTTGTCAAAGTACACTAAATGTTTTGTGTGTCCTCAGGATGGGGTCCCAAGTCTATGAACCAAGTTTGGTTTTGATATGTGAAAGCGTTGCTTAGATAGAAGCTAACTTCCTGTAACTCTAGCGCCCCCCTAGTGGTCGAAGGTCACCAAATTGATTGTGTGTCCTCAGGGAGGGGTTCCAAGTCCATATACCAAGTTTGGTTTTGATATGTGAAAGTGTTGCTGAGATATGAGCCTACTTCCTGTGATTATAGCGCCCCCATAGTGGTCAAAAGTCACCAAATTTATTGAGCATTCTCCTAATTGGGTCCTGAGCCCATGTACCGAGTTTGGTTTTGATACGTGAAAGCTTGGCGGAGATAACATTTCACTTCCTGTTTGGAGGCTTCGCCGCCAATTTCGATTGGTCGTCACGGCTGACTTGTTTTGAATAAAGGTCCAAAAAGCAATGTGTTTGTGACGGTTGGTCTGAAGATCATCTGTGGCAAGTTTCGTGAAAATTGGATGAAATTTGTGACCTGTGAAAACTTTTTAAGGTTTTTGATGAAATCCAATATGGCGGTCCAATCAATTATGTTAATGTCAAAAGTTGATATGTGTCAGCCTAAGGACCTCCCAAAGTATTAACAGAGATCACTAATATGTTTTAATTTCAAACACATCACCCCATAGAGGCCAAAACGTAGTTTTGTTAATTATAGCGCCACCTGTAGGTCAAAAGTCATGAAATTTATTGAGCCTCCTCCTAATTGGGTCCTGAGCCCATGTAGTGAGTTTGGTTTTGATATGTAAAAGTGTTGCTGAGATCTGAGTTCACTTCCTGTTTGGCGGCTTTGCCGCCAATTTTGATTGGTCGTGACTCGCGACCAGTTTTGAGTATGGGTGTCAAAGGCAATGCAATTATGAGACATGGTCTGAAGATCATCTGTGTCAAGTTTCGTGAAAATTGGATGAAGTTTGTGACCTGTGAAAACTTTTAAGTGTTTTTGATGAAATCCAATATGGCGGTCCAATCAATTATGTTAATGTCAAAAGTTGATATGTGTCAGCCTAAGGACCTCCCAAAGTATTAACAGAGATCACTAATATGTTTTTATTTCAAACACATCACCCCATAGAGGCCAAAACGTAGTTTTGTTAATTATAGCGCCACCTGTAGGTCAAAAGTCATGAAATGTATTGAGCCTCCTCCTAATTGGGTCCTGAGTCCATGTACTGAGTTTGGTTTTGATATGTGAAAGCCTTGCCGAGTTCTGAGTTCACTTCCTGTTTGGCGGCTTCGCCGCCAATTTTGATTGGTCGTGACTGGCGACCAGTTGTGAGTATGGGTGTCAAAGGCAATGCAATTATGAGGCATGGTCTGAAGATCATCTGTGCCAAGTTTCGTGAAAATTGGATGAAGTTTGTGACCTGTGAAAACTTTTAAGTGTTTTTGATGAAATCCAATATGGCGGAGGTCCAATATGGCGGAAAATAATGTAATAGGAGTCAGTGAACTCAGGTCGGTCCAGGGGTTCCAACTGTATATGGATGTTCAAAATTGGACATACGGTTGAAAAGTTAAGTGCATGGATGCAACGCCAACTTTGAGACATTGGTGGCGCTAGACTGCCTGGGGTTCAGACTTGAAAATTTGTGAAATGGAATATGGGAAGGTATGGAATGAATGTGCCAAATTTCACAACTTTTTACTGTACGGTTCTATGGGCTGCCATAGACTTCAATGGCAGCGGAAAGATGTGTAATAATAATAATAATAATAAGAAAAGGTAGAATCACTATGGGTTGCCGCGCAGCTTCGCTGCTTGGCCCCCAATAAATATAGCTGCAAGCAGCAATGAGGGGGCCAAGCAGAATAGGCCGGAGTAGCTACGGCGACAAGATAGAACTCAGCAGACACCCGTGATCAACAGGGCTGAAACAGGGCTGAGTATTGCCACGCCTCCGCCAGCCAGCCCCCCCACCTAATCACCCCAGCCCGTCCCACCCCATCCTGCCATGCCCTTGCACGCACGCATTAGAATTAACTGGATGGAACATGATGTCATCAGTTTCACATCAAAATAATAAAAGATTGATAAAACACATCAGCAACTACACATCAAAATGCAATATTGCTAATTGCAGCACCTCCTACAGGTCAAAGGTCACCAATTTTTTTGAGCGTCCTCCTAATGGGGTCATGAATCCATATAGTAAGTTTGGTTATGATACATGGCAGGGTTGTTGAGATATGAGCTCACTTCCTGTTTGGCGGCTTCGCCACCAATTTTGATTGACTGTTACAAGCGAATGCTTTTGCCAATTGTTCCAGAAAGCAATATATTGATAGATTATGGTCTGAAGATGGTCTCTGCCAATTTTGGTGAGAATCCGCTGAAATTTGTGACCTGTGAAAACTTGTACGTGTTTTTGATTAAATCCAATATGGCGGCCGAATCAATTACGATGACATCACAAGTTCGCTTGGGTCGGCCTAAGGACCTCCAACAGTGTTACCAGACACCACTAGTGCATTGTAATTCCAAACACAACAGCAGCTACAGGCCAAAAGGCATGTTTCTTAATTACAGCGCCCCCTAGAGGTCAAAGGTCACCAGATTTATTGAGTGTCCCCCTGATTGGGTCCTGAGTCTATGCACCCAGTTTGGCTTTGATACATGCAAGGGTTGCTGAGATATGAGCTCACTACCTGTTTGGCGGCTTCGCCGCAAATTTCGATTGGCTGTTACAGCCGAATGCTTCTGTCAATTGTTCCAGAAAGCAATGCACTGATAAGGCATGGTCTGAAGATGATCTCTGCCAATTTTGTTGAGGATCCACTGAAATTTGTAACCTGCGAAAATTTTTACGTGTTTTTGATTAAATCCAATATGGCGGCCGAATCAATTACGATGACATCACAAATTGGCTTGGGACGGCCTAAGGACCTCCAACAGTATTAACAGACACCAGTAGTGCGTATTAATTCTAAGCACAACAGCAGCTACAACGCCAGAAGGCCTGTTTCTCAATTACAGCGCCCCCTAGAGGTCAAAGGTCACCAGATTTCTTGAGCGTCCCCCTGATTGGGTCCTGAGTCCATGTACTAAGTTTGGTTATGACAGATGAATGGGTTGCTGAGATATGAGCTCACTTCCTGTTTGGCGGCTTCGCCGCAAACTTCGATTGGCTGTAACGCGCGAGCGGTTTTAGTTCTCTAGACAAAAAGCAATACATTAATGGGGCATGGACTGTAGATGATATCTGTGAAGTTTGGTGTCGATTGGACCAAATTTGTGACCTGTGAAGACTTATTAGTGTTTTTGATGAAATTCAATATGGCGGAAAATCCATCATGGCGGAAATTGACGTCATAGGCTGCGTTGAACTCGGCTTGGTCCAAGGATTCCAACGATACCTCATTTTTGACAATCGGCCATACGGGTCAAAAGTTACGTGCGTGAACGCAAGTCCAACTTTGGCCTGTTGGTGGCGCTAGAGTGCTTGAGGTGCCATCATGAAACTTGGTGACATTAATCATGGGACTGTCCCTAATCAGTGTGCCAAATTTCAAAACTTTTCACCAGACGGTTCTATGGGCTGCCATTGACTTTAATGGCGGAATAATAATAATAATAATAATAATAATAATAATAATAATAATAATAAGAACAAATAGAAAAACAATGGGTGCCTTCGCAGCTTCGCTGCTTGGCCCCCAATAATAAGAACAAATAGAAACACAATGGTTGCCTCGCAGCTTCGCTGCTTGGCCCCCAATAAATATAGCTGCAAGCAGCAATGAGGGGGCCAAGCAGTATAGGCCGGAGTAGCCACGGTGACAAGATTGAATTCAGCAGATACCCGCCATCAACACTTTCAACAAGTTTAATATGAAAACATACTTGATTTTGTAGGGCTGAAACAGGGCTGAGTATTGTCATTGCCTCCGCCAGCCAGCCCCCCACCTAATCATCCCTGCCCGTCCCACCCCGTCCTGGCACGCCCCGCCCTTGCACGCACGCATTAGAATGAACTGGATGGAACATGTTGTCATCAGTTTCACATCAAAAAATAAAAGATCGATAAAACACATCAGCAACTATAGATCAAAATGCAATATTGCTAATTGCAGCACCCCCTACAAATCATAGATCACCAAAGTTTTTGAGTGTCCTCCTATTGGGGTGATGAATCCATGTAGTAAGTTTGGTTATGATACATGGCAGGGTTGCTGAGATATGAGCTCACTTCCTGTTTGGCGGCTTCGCCGCAAATTTCGATTGGCTGTTACGCACGAACGGTTTTAGTTCCGAAGACAAAAAGCAATGCATTAATGAGGCATGGTCTGTAGATGATATCTATGAAGTTTGGTGTCGATCGGACAAAATGTGTGACCTCTGATACGTTTTAAGTGATTTTGACAAAATCCAAAATGGCGGAAAATCCATCATGGCGGAAATTGACGTCATAGGGTGCGTTGAACTCGGCCTGGTCCAAGGATTCCAACGATACCTCATTTTTGACAATCGGGCAAACGGGTCAAAAGTTACGTGCGTGAACGCACATCCAACTTTGGCCTGTTGGTGGCGCTAGAGGGTTCGAGGTGCCGACAGGAAACTTGGTGAAATTAATCATTGGACTGTCCCCAATAAGTGTGCCAAATTTCAGAACTTTTTACCAGACGGTTCTATGGGCTGCCATTGACTTCCATTACAGAATTATGCACATTAGCAACTACTGGCCAAAATGCATTTTTGTCAATTACAGAGCCCCCTAGAGGTCAAAGGTCACCAGATTTCTTGAGTGTCCTCCCGATGGGCTCAAAGGTGCATGTACTACGTTTGGTTTTGATATATGAAAGCGTTGCTGAGATATGAGCTCACTTCCTGTTTGGCGGCTTCACCGCAAATTTCGATTGCCCGTTACGGGCCAATGCTTCTGTCAATAATTCCAGAAAATTAGGCAGTCATAAGGCATGGTCTGAGGATGGTCTGTGCCAATTTTGGTGAAAATCAGATGAAATTTGTGAACTGTGAAAACTTGTTCGTGTTTTTGATTAAATCCAATATGGCGGCCGAATCAATTACGATGACATCACAAGTTGGCCTGGGTCTTCCTAAGGACCATCAACAGTAGTACCAGACACCACTAGTGCGTTTTAATTCTAAGCACAACTGCTGCTACAGGCCAAAAGGCATGTTTCTTAATTACAGCGCCCCCTAGAGGTCAAAGGTCACCAGATTTCTTGAGCGTCCCCCTGATTGGGTCCTGAGTCCATGTACTAAGTTTGGTTATGATAGATGAATGGGTTGCTGAGATATGAGCTCACTTCCTGTTTGGCGGCTTCGCCGCAAATTTCGATTGGCTGTTACGCGCGAACGGTTTTAGTTCCGAAGACAAAAAGCAATGCATTAATGAGGCATGGTCTGTAGATGATATCTATGAAGTTTGGTGTCGATCGGACAAAATGTGTGACCTCTGATACGTTTTAAGTGATTTTGATGAAATCCAAAATGGCGGAAAATCCATCATGGCGGAAAATGACGTCATAGGGTGTGTTGAACTCGGCTTGATGCAAGGATTCCAACGGTACCTCATTTTTCAAAATCGGATCAACAGGTCAAAAGTTACGTGCGTGAACGCACGTCCAACTTTGGCCTGTTGGTGGCGCTAGAGTGCTGGAGGTGCTGGCATGAAACTTGGTGCAATTAATTATTGGCCTGTCCCCAATCAGTGTGCCAAATTTCACAACTTTTCACCAGTCGGTTCTATAGGCTGCCATAGACTTCAATGGCGGAAGCGTAATAATAATAATAGGGAAGAAAACATAGAATCACTATGGGTTGCCTCGCAGCTTCGCTGCTTGGCCCCCAAATATAGCTGCAAGCAGCAATGAGGGGGCCAAGCAGGCAGTTCAGCAGTCCAGAAGTCCAGATTTGCCATGCAACTCAATGCCGTGGCATCAGGCATATAGCATTAAGCAGTCACAACAAGTTCCATGTCAAACAACCCAAGATTGGCTGAGTTACAAGGTCAAGTTTCACATCAAAACATAACTGATTTTGTGTGGCTGAACCAGGGCTGAGTGTCGCCGCCCCCTCACCCAGCCAGCCCACCGCCGCAACCGCCCCTGCCCGTCCCGTCCCACCCCGCCCCACCCTTGCACGCACGCATTAGAATTAACTGGATGGAACTCGCTGTCATCAGTTTCACTTCAAAAATAAAAGATTGACTGAGATATGATCACACTTGCTGTGATTTAAACATAGAGGTCAACAATTGACGTCATAGGGTGTGTTGAACTCGGCTTGGCCCAAGGATTCCAATGATACCTCATTTTGCCATTCGGGTCAACAGGTCAAAAGTTACGTCCGTAAACACAAGTCCAACTTTGGCCTGTTGGTGGCGCTAGAGCGCTTGAGGTGCCGGCATGAAACTTGGTGAAATGAATTATTGGACTGTCCCCAATTAGTGTGCAAAATTGTATAACTTTTTACCAGACGGTTCTATGGGCTGCCATTGACTTCCATTGCAAAATAATGCGCATCAGCAACTACTGGCCAAAATGCATTTTTGTCAATTACGGTGCCCCCTAGAGGTCAAATGTCACCAAATTTCTTGAGCGTCCTCCCGATGGGGTCTGAGGTACATGTACTAAATTTGGTTTTGATACATGAAAGCGTTGCTGAGATATGAAATCACTTCCTGTTTGGCGGCTTCGCCGCAAATTTCGATTGGCTGGTACAGGTCAATGCTTCAGTCAATTGTTCCAGAAAGCAATGCACTCATCAGGCATGGTCTGAAGATGGTCTGTACCAATTTTGGTGAAGAACAGATGAAATTTGTGACCTGCGAAAACTTGTACGTGTTTTTGATTAAATTCAATATGGCGGCCGAATCAATTACGATGACATCACAAGTTGGCTTATGTTGACCTAAGGACCTTCAACAGTAGTACCAGGCACCACTAGTGTGTTTTAATTCTAAGCACAACTGCTGCTACAGGTCAAAAGCCATGTTTCTTAATTACAGCGCCCCCTAGAGGTCAAAGGTCACCAAATTTCTTGAGCATCCCTCTGATTGGGTCCTGAGTCCATGTACTTAGTTTGGTTATGATAGATGAAAGGGTTGCTGAGATATGAGCTCACTTCCTGTTTGGCGGCTTCGCCGCATATTTCGATTGGTTGTTACGGGCGAACGGTTTTAGTTCCGAAGACAAAAATCGATAACTTTTGTGCGGATTGGTCTGAAGATCATATGTATTAAGTTTCGTTAAAATCGGACAAACTATGTGAGGCGTGAAACTTTAGTTTCACTTTCGATAAAATCCAATATGGCGGAAAATCCATCATGGCGGAAAATGACGTCATAGGGTGCGTTGAACTCGGCTTGGTCCAAGGATTCCAACGATACCTCATTTTTGACAATCGGACAAACGGGTCAAAAGTTACGTGCGTGAACGCACGTCCAACTTTGGCCTGTTGGTGGCGCTAGAGCGCTGGAGGTGCCGGCATGAAACTTGGTGCAATTAATTATTGGCCTGTCCCCAATCAGTGTGCCAAATTTCACAACTTTTTACCAGACGGTTCTATGGGCTGCCATAGACTCCCATGGCAGAAGAAGGTATAATAAATATAGCTGCAAGCAGCAATGAGGGGGCCAAGCAGTGAGATCAGCAGGCCAGATTTGCCATGTAAGTCAATGCCGTTGCATCAGACATATAACCTTAAGCAGTCACAGCAAGTTCCATGCCATACAACCCAAGATTGGCTGAGTTACAAGGTCAAGTTTCACATCAAAACATAACTGATTTTGTGGGGCTGAACCAGGGCTGAGTGTCGCCGCCCCCTCCCCCAGCCAGCCCACCGCCGCAACCACCCCTGCCCATCCCACCCCGTCCCACCCTTGCACGCACACATTAGAATGAACTAGATGGAACTTGCTGTCATCAGTTTCACATCAAAAATAAAAGATTGACTGAGATATGATCACACTTGCTGTGATTTAAACACAGAGGTCAAAAATTGACGTCATAGGGTGTGTTGAACTCGGCTTGGCCCAAGGATTCCAATGATACCTCATTTTGCCATTCGAGTCAACAGGTCAAAAGTTACGTCCGTGAACACAAGTCCAACTTTGGCCTATTGGTGGCGCTAGAGCGCTTGAGGTGGCGGCATGAAACTTGGTGAAATGAATTATTGGACTGTCCCCAATTAGTGTGCCAAATTGTATAACTTTTTACCAGACGGTTCTATGGGCTGCCATTGACTTCCATTGCAAAATAATGCGCATCAGCAACTACTGGCCAAAATGCATTTTTGTCAATTACGGAGCCCCCTAGAGGTCAAATGTCACCAAATTTCTTGAGCGTCCTCCCGATGTGGTCTCAGGTACATGTACTAAGTTTGGTTTTGATACATGAAAGCGTTGCTGAGATATGACATCACTTCCTGTTTGGCGGCTTCGCCGCAAATTTTGATTGGCTGGTACAGGCCAAAGCTTCTGTAAATTGTTCCAGAAAGCAATGCACTCATCAAGCATGGTCTGAAGATGGTCTCTGCCAATTTTGGTGAGGAACAGATGAAATTTGTGACCTGCCAAAACTTTTTTGTGTTTTTGATTTAATCCAATATGGCGGCCGAATCAATTACGATGACATCACAAGTTGGCTTGGGTCGGCCTAAGGACCTCCAACAATAATAGCAGACACCACTAGTGGGTTTCAATTCTAAGCACAACTGCTGCTACAGGCCAAAAGGCATGTTTCTTAATTACAGCGCCCCCTAGAGGTCAAAGGTCACCAAATTTCTTGAGCGTCCCCCTGATTGGGTCCTGAGTCCATGGACTAAGTTTGGTTATGATAGATCAATGGGTTGCTGAGATATGAGCTCACTTCCTGTTTGGCGGCTTCGCCGCAAATTTCGATTGGCTGTTACGCGCGAACGGTTTTAGTTCCGAAGACAAAAAGCAATGCATTAATGAGGCATGGTCTGTAGATGATATCTTTTAAGTTTGGTGTCGATCGGACAAAATTTGTGACCTCTGATACGTTTTAAGAGATTTTGATTAAATCCAAAATGGCGGAAAATCCATCAAGGCGGAAAATGACGTCATAGGGTGCGTTGAACTCGGCTTGGTCCAAGGATTCCAACGATACCTCATTTTTGACAATCGGGCAAACGGGTCAAAAGTTACTTGCGTGAATGCACGTCCAACTTTGGCCTGTTGGTGGCGCTAGAGGGTTCGAGGTGCCGACAGGAAACTTGGTGAAATTAATCATTGGACTGTCCCCAATCAGTGTGCCAAATTTCACAACTTTTTACCAGACGGTTCTATGGGCTGCCATAGACTTCCATGGCGGAATAATAATAATAATAAGAAAACTAACAAACACAATGGTTGCCTCGCAGCTTCGCTGCTTGGCCCCCAATAATAAGAAAAGATAGAAACACAATGGGTGCCTTCGCAGCTTCGCTGCTTGGCCCCCAAATATAGCTGCAAGCAGCAATGAGGGGGCCAAGCAGTATAGGCCGGAGTAGCCACGGCGACAAGATAGAACTCAGCAAACACTCGCGATCAACACTTTCAACAAGTGTAACATCAAATATAACTGATTTTGTAGGGGTGAAACAGAGCTGAGAATTGCCACCGCCTCCGCGAGCCAGCCCCCCCACCTAATCACCCCAGCCCGTCCCACCCCGTCCTGCCCTGCCCTGCCCTTGCACGCACGCATTAGAATTAACTGGATGGAACATGTTGTCATCAGTTTCACATCAAAAAATAAAAGATTGATAAAACACATCAGCAACTAAACAAAATGCAATATTGCTAATTGCAGCACCCCCTACAGGTCAAAGGTCACCAAATTTTTTGAGCGTCCTTCTAATGGGGTCATGAATATATGTAGTAAGTTTGGTGATGATACATGGCAGGGTTGCTGAGATATGAGCTCACTTCCTGTTTGGCGGCTTCGCCACTAATTTCGATTGGCTGTTACAGCCGAATGCTTCTGTCAATTGTTCCAGAAAGCAATGCACTGATAAGGCATGGTCTGAAGATGGTCTCTGCCATTTTTGGTGAGGATTCGCTGAAATTTGTGACCTGCGAAAATGTCTACGTGTTTTTGATTAAATCAAATATGGCGGCCGAATCAATTACGATGACATCACAAGTCGGCTTGGGTCGGCCTAAGGACCTCAAACAGTATTTCCAGACACCACTAGTGCATTTTAATTCTAAGCACAACAGCAGCTACAGGCCAAAAGGCATGTTTCTTAATTACAGCGCCCTCTTGAGGTCAAAGGTCACCAGATTTCTTGAGCGTCCCCCTGATTGGGTCCTGAGTACATGTACTAAGTTTGGTTATGACAGATGAATGGGTTGCTGAGATATGAGCTCATTTCCTGTTTGGCGGCTTCGCCGCAAACTTCGATTGGCTGTTACGCGCAAACGGTTTTAGTTCCGAAGACAAAAAGCAATGCATTAATGAGGCATGGTCTGAAGATCATGTGTGTCAAGTTTGGTGACGATCGGACAAAATTTGTGACCTGTGAAAGATTAGTTTCACTTTCACTAAAATCCAATATGGCGGAAAATCCATCATGGCGGAAAATGACGTCATAGGGTGCGTTGAGCTCGGCTTGGTCCAAGGATTCCAACGGTACCTCATTTTTGACAATCGGCCATACGGGTCAGAAGTTACGTCCGTAAACACAAGTCCAACTTTGGCCTGTTGGTGGCGCTAGAGAGCTTGAGGTGCCGGCATGAAACTTGGTGAAATGAATTATTGGACTGTCCCCAATTAGTGTGCAAAATTGTATAACTTTTTACCAGACGGTTCTATGGGCTGCCATTGACTTCCATTGCAAAATAATGCGCATCAGCAACTACTGGCCAAAATGCATTTTTGTCAATTACGGTGCCCCCTAGAGGTCAAATGTCACCAAATTTCTTGAGCGTCCTCCCGATGGGGTCTGAGGTACATGTACTAAATTTGGTTTTGATACATGAAAGCGTTGCTGAGATATGAAATCACTTCCTGTTTGGCGGCTTCGCCGCAAATTTCGATTGGCTGGTACAGGTCAATGCTTCTGTCAATTGTTCCAGAAAGCAATGCACTCATCAGGCATGGTCTGAAGATGGTCTCTACCAATTTTGGTGAAGAACAGATGAAATTTGTGACCTGCGAAAACTTGTACGTGTGTTTGATTAAATCCAATATGGCGGCCGAATCAATTACGATGACATCACAAGTTGGCTTGGGTCGGCCTAAGGACCTCCAACAGTATTAACAGACACCACTAGTGCATTTTAATTCTAAACACAACTGCAGCTACAGGCCAAAAGGCATGTTTCTTAATTACAGCGCCCCCTAGAGGTCAAAGGTCACCAGATTTCTTGAGCGTCCCCCTGATTGGGTCCTGAGTACATGTACTAAGTTTGGTTATGACAGATGAATGGGTTGCTGAGATATGAGCTCACTTCCTGTTTGGCGGCTTCGCCGCAAAATTCGATTGGCTGTTACGCGCAAACGGTTTTAGTTCCGAAGACAAAAAGCAATGCATTAATGAGGCATGGTCTGAAGATCATGTGTGTCAAGTTTGGTGACGATCGGACAAAATTTGTGACCTGTGAAAGATTAGTTTCACTTTCACTAAAATCCAATATGGCGGAAAATCCATCATGGCGGAAAATGACGTCATAGGGTGCGTTGAACTCGGCTTGGTCCAAGGATTCCAACGATACCTCGTTTTTCAAAATCGGATCAACAGGTCAAAAGTTACGTGCGTGAACGCACGTCCAACTTTGGCCTGTTGGTGGCGCTAGAGCCCTCGGGGTGCCGACATGAAACTTGGTGAAATTAATCATGGGACTGTCCCTAATCAGTGTGCCAAATTTCACAACTTTTCACCAGACGGTTCTATGGGCTGCCATTGACTTCAATGACGGAAGCGTAATAATAATAATAAGAAAACTAACAAACACAATGGGTGCCTTCGCAGCTTCGCTGCTTGGCCCCCAAATATAGCTGCAAGCAGCAATGAGGGGGCCAAGCAGAATAGGCCGGAGTAGCCACGGCGACAAGATAGAACTCAGCAGACACCCGCGATCAACACTTTCAACAAGTGTCACATCAAAATATAACTGACTTTGTAGGTCTGAAACAGGGTTGAGTATTGCCGCCGCCTCCGCCAGCCAGCCCCCCCACCTAATCACCCCTGCCCGTTCCACCCCGTCCCGCCCCGCCCTACCACGCACGCATTAGAATTAACTGGATGGAATATGTTGTCATCTGTTTCACATCCAAAAATAAAAGATTGATAAAACACATCAGCAACTACAGATCAAAATGCAATATTGCTAATTGCAGCACCCCCTACAGGTCAAAGGTCACCAAATGTTTTGAGCGTCCTCCTAATGGGGTCATGAATATATGTAGTAAGTTTGGTGATGATACATGGCAGGGTTGCTGAGATATGAGCTCACTTCCTGTTTGTCGGCTTCGCCACAAATTTCGATTGGCTGTTACGGGCGAATGCTTCTGTCAATTGTTCCAGAAAGCAATGCACTGATAAGGCATGGTCTGAAGATGGTCTCTGCCAATTTTGGTGAGGATCCGCTGAAATTTGTGACCTGCGAAAACTTGTACGTGTTTTGATTAAATCCAATATGGCGGCCGAATCAATTACGATGACATCACAAGTTGGCTTGTGTCGACCTAAGGACCTCCAACAGTATTATCAGACACCAGTAGTGCGTTTTAATTCTAAGCACAACAGTAGCTACAGGCCAAAAGGCCTGTTTCTCAATTACAGCGCCCCCTAGAGGTCAAAGGTCACCAGATTTCTTGAGCATCCGCCTGATTGGATCCTGAGTCCATGTACTAAGTTTGGTTATGATAGATTAATGGGTTGCTAAGATATGAGCTCACTTCCTGTTTGGCGGCATCGCCGCAAACTTCGATTGGCTGTAACGCGCGAGCGGTTTTAGTTCCGAAGACAAAAAGCAATATATTAATGGGGCATGGACTGTAGATGATATCTATGCAGTTTGGTGTCGATTGGACCAAATTTGTGACCTGTGAAGACTTATTAGTGTTTTTGATGAAATCCAATATGGTGGAAAATCCATCATGGCGGAAATTGATGTCATAGGGTGCATTGAACTCGGCTTGGTCCAAGGATTCCAGCGATACCTCATTTTTGACAATCGGGTCAACGGGTCAGAAGTTACGTGCATGAACGCAAGTCCAACTTTGGCCTGTTGGTGGCGCTAGAGCGCTTGAGGTGCCGGCATGAAACTTGGTGAAATGAATTATTGGACTGTCCCCAATTAGTGTGCAAAATTGTATAACTTTTTACAAGACGGTTCTATGGGCTGCCATTGACTTCCATTGCAAAATAATACACATCAGCAACTACTGGCCAAAATGCATTTTTGTCAATTACGGAGCCCCCTAGAGGTCAAATGTCACCAAATTTCATGAGCGTCCTCCCGATGTGGTCTGAGGTACATGTACTAAGTTTGGTTTTGATACATGAAAGCGTTGCTGAGATATGAAATCACTTCCTGTTTGGCGGCTTCGCCGCAAATTTTGATTGGCTGGTACAGGCCAAAGCTTCTGTCAATTGTTCTAGAAAGCAATGCAATCATCAGGCATGGTCTGAAGATGGTCTCTGCCAATTTTGGTGAGGATCCGCTGAAATTTGTGACCTGCGAAAACTTATATGTGTTTTTGATTAAATCCAATATGGCGGCCGAATCAATTACGATGACATCACAAGTCGGCTTGGGTCGGCCTAAGGACCTCCAACAGTATTACCAGACACCACTAGTGCGTTTTAATTCTAAGCACAACAGCAGCTACAGGCCAAAAGGCCTGTTTCTTAATTACAGCGCCCCCTAGAGGTCAAAGGTCACCAGATTTCTTGAGCGTCCCTCTGAATGGGTCCTGAGTCCATGTAGTAAGTTTGGTTATGATAGATGAATGGGTTGTTGAGATATGAGCTCACTTCCTGTTTGGCAGCTTCGCCGCAAACTTCGATTGGCTGTTACGCGCGAACGGTTTTAGTTCTGAAGACAAAAAGTAATATATTAATGAGTCATGGTCTGTAGATGATATCTCTGAAATTTGGTGTCGATCGGACAAAATTTGTGACCTGTGAAGACTTTTAAGTGTTTTTGATGAAATCCAATATGGCGGAAAATCCATCATGGCGGAAATTGACGTCATAGGGTGCGTTGAACTCGGCTTGGTCCAAGGATTCCAACGATACCTCATTTTTGACAATCGGCCATACGGGTCAAAAGTTACGTGCGTGAACGCAAGTCCAACTTTGGCCTGTTGGTGGCGCTAGAGTGCTTGAGGTGCCATCATGAAACTTGGTGACATTAATCATGGGACTGTCCCTAATGAGTGTGCCAAATTTCACAACTTTTCACCAGACGGTTCTATGGGCTGCCATTGACTTTAATGGCAGAGGAATAATAATAATAATAATAATAATAATAATAATAAGAAAAAAATAGAAACACAATGGGTGCCTTCGCAGCTTCGCTGCTTGGCCCCCAATAATAATAATAAGAAAAAATAGAAAAACAATGGGTGCCTTCGCAGCTTCGCTGCTTGGCCCCCAAATATAGCTGCAAGCAGCAATGAGGGGGCCAAGCAGTGAGATCAGCAGGCCAGATTAACCATGTCAATCAATGCCGTTGCATCAGACATATAGCCTTAAGCAGTCACAGCAAGTTCCATGCCATACAACCCAAGATTGGTTGAGTTACAAGGTCAAGTTTCACATCAAAACATAACTGATTTTGTGGGGCTGAACCAGGGCTGAGTGTCGCCGCCCCCTCCCCCAGCCAGCCCACTGCCGCAACCGCCCCTGCCCATCCCACCCCGTCCCACCCTTGCACGCACACATTAGAATGAACTAGATGGAACTTGCTGTCATCAGTTTCACATCAAAAATAAAAGATTGACTGAGATATGATCACACTTGCTGTGATTTAAACACAGAGGTCAAAAATTGACGTCATAGGGTGTGTTGAACTCGGCTTGGCCCAAGGATTCCAATGATACCTCATTTTGCCATTCGGGTCAACAGGTCAAAAGTTACGTCCGTGAACACAAGTCCAACTTTGGCCTGTTGGTGGTGCTAGAGCGCTTGAGGTGCCGGCATGAAACTTGGTGAAATGAATTATTGGACTGTCCCCAATTAGTGTGCAAAATTTTATAACTTTTTACCAGACGGTTCTATGGGCTGCCATTGACTTCCATTGCAAAATAATGCGCATCAGCAACTACTGGCCAAAATGCATTTTTGTCAATTACGGAGCCCCCTAGAGGTCAAATGTCACCAGATTTCTTGAGCGTTCCCCTGATTGGGTCCTGAGTCCATGCACCAAGTTTGGCTTTGATACATGCAAGGGTTGCTGAGATATGAGCTCACTTCCTGTTTGGCGGCTTCGCCGCAAGTTTCGATTGGATGTTACAGCCGAATGCTTCTGTCAATTGTTCCAGAAAGCAGTGCACTGATAAGGCATGGTCTGTAGATGGTCTCTGCCAATTTTGGTGAGGATCCGCTGAAATTTGTGACCTGCGAAAACTTATACGTGTTTTTGATTAAATCCAATATGGCGGCCTAATCAATTACGATGACATCACAAGTTGGCTTGGGTCGGCCTAAGGACCTCCAACAGTATTACCAGACAGCACTAGTGGGTTTCAATTCTAAGCACAACTGCTGCTACAGGCCAAAAGGCATGTTTCTTAATTACAGCGCCCCCTAGAGGTCAACGGTCACCAGATTTCTTGAGCGTCCCCCTGATTGGGTCCTGAGTCCATGGACTAAGTTTGGTTATGATAGATCAATGGGTTGCTGAGATATGAGCTCACTTCCTGTTTGGCGGCTTCGCCGCAAATTTCGATTGGCTGTTACGCGCGAACGGTTTTAGTTCCGAAGACAAAAAGCAATGCATTAATGAGGCATGGTCTGTAGATGATATCTGTCAAGTTTTGTGTCGATCGGACAAAATTTGTGACCTCTGATACGTTTTAAGTGATTTTGATGAAATCCAAAATGGCGGAAAATCCATCATGGCGGAAAATGACGTCATAGGGTGCGTTGAACTCGGCTTGGTCCAAGGATTCCAACGGTACCTCATTTTTCAAAATCGGATCAACAGGTCAAAAGTTACGTGCGTGAACGCACGTCCAACTTTGGCCTGTTGGTGGCGCTAGAGCCCTCGAGGAGCCGACATGAAACTTGGTGAAATTAATCATGGGACTGTCCCCAATCGGTGTGCCAAATTTCACAACTTTTTACCAGACGGTTCTATGGGCTGCCATAGACTCCCATGGCGGAAGAAAGATGTTAAATAATAATAATAATAGTAAGAAATCATAGAAACACAATGGGGCTTCGCAGCTTCGCTGCTTGGCCCCCAATAAGAAAAGCTAGAAACACAATGGGTGCCTTCGCAGCTTCGCTGCTTGGCCCCCAATAAGAAAAGGTAGAAACACAATGGGTGCCTTCGCAGCTTCGCTGCTTGGCCCCCAATAATACATATAAGTCACTTTGGATAAATGCGTCTGCTTAATGAATTAATGTAAATGTATATTTCATTAACGATGCAGGGCTTACACTAAGAATGTTAAGCCCGAATACACACAGAACACAGCACAGAACACACTGATGTTAAAAACAACAATAAAAACAACAATAAAAAAATCGCTTAAAACCTTGCTGTTATTTTAAACTCTTTGGCTAACAGATGCCAATGAAAGCCTGAGAACAGACAGTGGAGGGAGCAAACATACTGTGCAATCAATGTTAAGGGGCTGGCTACAGCAAACATCGCTGATGCCATACTTTCTCCTTGGCAAAAAAATAAACGCTGCTTTTCATTGACGCCTTTGAGCCTCCATCGCCCTATGGTGATTTAAGAGACAATAAAACCCCACAAGTAACAAGCCATTACGAAGCAAAACAAACTCCCCATTGCTCCTCTAATGCTCAGCAACATCTGGTTGGTAAAATTAGCTGGCCGAGGGGTGCGAACGCACGGGCACCCGACCAAAAGATTTCTTAATGCCACAGCAGATGAGGGTGTGTGGGGAGGCGCGTCGGTCGAAAAGGTCAGTTTCACGAGCAGTCTACCCCATCTGTGGAGCGACTCTCTCTCTCTCTCTCTGAGATGTGATTCTGCTTACGCCGCTAGAATGGGTACAGTGAAGACTGCACTGAGAAACATGAGCTATCAGCTGGGCCTGCTCAACTGTGAGAGCTACACTCAGCTTCCCCTGCAGGCCAATGGCTGCACTCAGAACAACAAGCACAAACTGCAACAGCAGCAGCCAAAAACACATAGTAGCAGTAGCAAAGCTGGAGTTTTCAATTCTGGTTTTGTTAGGTAATTCCTAACATGTTCCCATTTATTAGTGAATCAATCAGTAAATCAATACACTTGTCCATCCACCCGCCCATATGTATCTATCTACCTATATTATTTCAAGGTGACGTAGCTCCAGCCTGGGACCTTTACATCAGAGACCGGGTACCTATCTATATGTTATCAGTAGATGCTGCTCTAAGAATCCAGGTAGAGGGGATTGTGGTACCTGATGTACAGGGAAGTGGGAGATGTACTTGGTGTGGTCAGGTGACCGGGTAGCGTTGGCGATCTCCATACAGCAGGCCAGACACTGCCAGGGCTCGTCTGCGTTCATCCACCACTTCCTCCCCTGAAAACACACACACACACACACACACACACACACACACACACAGGCAGACAGACAGACACACACACACACTGTTTAGCTGTAGTGTGGAGACACTATAGCACACCACACCAGTACGCCATTTCTAAAAATAATATATTTGATTTCAAAAGGCAAATACGTGTTCCAAAGTAAAGTTCATGTAATACAATGTCAACTATATTGTCACTGTGAAAAGGTTATTGCTAAAGATAATTTAATCCAAAACCATCATTGTGGAGATTGTGGCTCACCGTGAGTGGGTGGTCGGCGGAGTCTAGTATGTCATCCATGATGCTGTTGGCATAGGCCAGGCGCCCAGCCAGCGAGCTGCGCTTCTTCAGGCCCGTCAGGTTGACCAGGTGAATCTTGACCCAGTCCAGGCCGTGCGCCCCCAGCGGCTTGCCCTCAGCGAACACCAAGAGGGCGCGCGTCACGTCGCTGCCCAGGTGGTTGAAGTAGGGCGGACATGGGTATGTGCGCCCGCGGAAATCCATGTTGTGCGGGAACCAGAAGACCTGGTCGTAAGGGGTGGAATGTTACAGAGACGTCACAGTTTGGCCATTAAGGCTCGCTTTGAATTTGGTACATAACGATATGTTGCGGAATTGGTCCGGACCTGCCTAACATCCTAAGGTACCTCCTATGATTTCAACCTTTTCCCATTACCATACACGCACACCAGATACCCCAGAGCTCTCACTACAGTCCCCCTCATTTAAAAGAGTTGGTTACACTTTACATGAAGGTATCTACATAAGAGTGACATGACACTGTCATGAACAAGTCATAAACGTTTACGACATAACGCTTCTACCACTCGCTTCTGTAAAGTGTCATTCAGTTTTTGTCATGACAACTTAAAGTTAGGGTTAGTGTTAGAGTTATGACAGTGTCATGACACTCTTATGTAGAAACCCTAAAGTAAAGTGTTACCAAAGAGTTTCCTCCATCTATCAATCTCAGAATGAGCATGAGCAATACATTGAGCAAATACTGCATATATACTGGGCACTCTATGCATGCCAGCATGTACTGAGCCTTGAGATCTGTACCATGGTGGTTCTGTTACCTGGTCGCGCATGTGGTTGGCGATGGACAGTTTGTAGAGGGCGTCCATGCGCAGGCTGTGCATCTCGGCAAACTTCTTCTTGGCGCGGATGGCCTCACGTTTCAGCGCAGCCTTCTCCGCCGTGGTGTAGCTCGGGTCGCTGTGCGAGAAGCGCGGGATCTCGGGCGCCTCGGACACGGGCGGCGGCACGTCCAGCTTCTCGTTGCCGCGATCGTTGAAGATGCCGATGATGATGTCCAGCACTGGCTGGTTGATGCGCCAGGCGCAGTTGCCCAGCTGGTTGAGCGAGTCGAGCACCGAGTGCAGCTCGTAGTCAGGGCACTTCTCCAGGCGCAGCTGGTGCTGCACCGCGCCCTCCACTGACCGCATCAGTTTGGTGGGGGTCAGCAGGTACGCCCCGAACCGCGGCGACGTCCACGGCACCGGCGGACACAGCATGGGCATCACGTATGAGTCGAACGTCAGTCTGGTCTCCAAGGCCTCCGACTGCAGCTGCGTCAGGATCGGGTGAGGCTTTATAAAACCGATCTATGAAAGCAATTTCACAAGAACTGCATTAGAATAAAAAACACATTACAACAACTCCCAGAGCGACATTTATTTACTCACTACATTCTTTGTCCCCAAAAACAAAAGCACAGGTTTTAATGATCTTTCACCAATATTTCTTTATTTTCCCATCAAACGGCTTTAGCTGCAGCAATAAATCAAACAGAAGTAAACAAAGCTGTCAATGAGAAGCAAAACTCTAACTTTCATCTTCTGGATGTGTGTACCTCACAAAACAAACTTTAACATGATTTGAAGTCATCACATCTTTCAGGCACTGACAATCACTCACACAGCATGCAAGAGTTCCAATACACAAACCTGCAGTCACTGGTGTACAGTCTGAACATTTTGATTACCTTTGAGGAAAATGTTTATTCATTCAGGTTCTGACTGGTCTACATCAATCACTACCACTTGTTCGTGCTCGTGCGCTACTTCATAACTTGACTAAGAGCAATTGCCATGACGTTAGAGGGCTGTTCAAAGGCATAACGTCTGGTACGCAACATTTGTAATTATATGTGACAGCAGGGCATTTACTACTTCCTGTAAGCCTTAACAGTCAAAGCAAAAACACACAGAAACACACAACGCAAACACACACACAACGCAAACACATACACACACACATAAACCCTCTCTCTCGCCATCACATTGACACAGAATATCACGCTCACTCCCTCACACACACAATTACACACACAATCACACACACACACACACACACACGCGCGTGCGCGCGCAAATACACACACATAAGTACATACACACACACACACACACAGAGACACAGACACAGACACACAGACACACACACACACACACACACACACACAAATACACACACACACAGCAGATGGATGAAGACTGAGACTGAATGTGCACACACACAGTTGAAGGAGATCTAAGTAGGGGGTGGGGTGTAACACATTTTGGGACAGATCCTTCAGGCGAGTGGAAATTCCCTGAGAGCCACCTGTAAGATGCAGGGAAGATCTACAGAGTGCTCACCCCCCTCTGCACATCCCTAACAACGTCAACAAAAACACCGGCAACAGTCCAACGCACGCACACACACACACACACACACAGCACCCCCACCCCCCAACGGCTATGACCATCTGCAGTCGCAGCAGACGAAGAACCGCTAAATCCCTGCGCTTTGAAGCCCATGGAGGGGGTTCTCCGTCAGAGAGCGACGTCACGCCGGGCAAGGCAGAGAGGCTTCGGTGTCACGCCCGCGACCCATCCACCCCCCCCCCCCCCCCCTCCTCTTTCACTCTGCCTCCTTCTCCCCCTTCTCCCGGCTCCCGAGGTGATGAATCAGAGGGCCAATTAAGGGACCAGTAAAATGGGAATTAGTTTGGGAGCTATTTGTCATGCTCAGCTGACACACCTCACACTCACTCACACACACACTCACACACACACACACACACGCACGCACGCACACACACCTATCCACCACCCCCATTCCCGAGCCCAAAGCCACTCTTGCAAGAAAAATGTTTCCATAATTCATACGAACACACATTCATTTGAGCGTCTGGACCGGAGGAGAGAAAAGTAAGGAGGAGGAGGGGATGACAGAAAGACAGAGAGAGAAAGAGAAAGATAGAGAGAGACAGAAGAAGTGAGAGAGGCATTAGAAGACATGGAGAGACATATTTGGCGTGGGGGGGGGGGTAAGAAAAACAGAGTAATAGGGAGAGACAGATGGGTGGGAAAGAAAGGAAGAGAGTGATAGAGAGAGAGAGAGAGAGAAAGGGAAGGAGGAGGACATGGAATGAGGAGAAAGAGAGATGAGGAAGAGAAAACAGTGGGTGGGAGAAAGAGTGGGAGAGAGAGAGGAAGAAAAGGTGATGCAGGGAGGATGGAGGGATGAGCCAGAAGGGAAATAAGCAGAGGGAGGAGGTGAGAGACAGAGAGAGGGAGGGAGAGACAGAGGGAGGGAGGGAGGAAGAGAGGAAGAGAGCCGTGTGATGCGCTGACATTGACGGACAGCTGTGTTTCCTGATGAGGGGCGTCTGTTATGGCTGCCGTCTTCTCCGCCCTGCTGCTGTAATTACAAACTCCACTCATTCATCAGGCCAATCTGCCTCCACACATTCACAAACCCTCCCCCCTACCGTCAGCAAACCATCACACACACACATGCATCCACACATGAGTGCCAAAGTGTGTGTGTGTGTGTGTGTGTGTGTGTGTGTGTTGCATATTTATCAATGGGTGTGCATGTGTCTTATGGCGTGCATCTTATATGCGTCCATATGAAAGTCCATCCATCTGTAGGCTTAATTGCATCTGTCACTCCCCGATGTGAGTCGCTACCGGATGTGAGTCGCGCATGCGTCACTTTGCGACTACCTGTGCTGTTAGCCACAGAATAATGACATTAGCCTACACAGCAGTAATGTATTATTTAGCGTAAGGCATCACATTTTCACGGCATGATCTCTAATGTCAGTTCTAGATTAGAGGCTGAAGTAGCCTGCTAGCGAGAGACTTCTGTAATATCAATAAAAATTGACCTACATAACGAAGTTTGTTCACTGCTGGCAAGTAAGTAAGCAATCAAGCACAACAAAGGCTGTCACTTGAATGGCGTTTGCTAACGTTAACAATCAAACAATCTTAGATAGCTAAAACGTTTTTGAAACAGAAACAGTGAATTATTTTATGGATTTCAGTCGGATCCCTTGGCGTTATGCCGTAAAACCTATCAATCTGAGCAGGCGTGACTCACATCGGGTAGCGACTCACATCGGGGAGTGACAGCATCTATGTGAAACAGTGAAGGGCCTTACATTATGTCTTTGTACCAATAAGAGTATATCTATGCAGCGTTCCTACACATTTTTCATCTCCGATCTCTGCATTACGGTGTCTGTAATCACACTGGGTATGTGTATAAATATATCTGTGCAAACAAGTGAACAACTGTGTCTATGAGAGTTTTCATGTTACGCCTTCTACATATGCACTGCAGCTGGTATCTTCTTTGTGTGTGTGTGTGTGTGTGTGTAGTTCCTGTATTTCTGTGTCCACATTCACATGCTGTGAATATGTGTATGTATTATACTTATATTGAGTATTCATGTAGTCTTACATGTCCACTGTAGTGTGTGTGTGTGTGTGTGTGTGTGTGTGTGTGTGTGTGTGTGTGTGTGTGTGTGTGTGTTTACCTGCCGGTTGCTGCGGAAGGTGTACATGTGATAGAGCACGGCGATGAGCTTCCTGTCGGGGCCGGGAACAATGAGGTCACTGTGCACCTTCAGCTCCCGCACCATCAGGTCCACCAGGAACGTGCCCAGCTGGATGACCAGCACGTTGGGCCACGGTGTGTCATCGCACAGCAGGGAGGGGCCTGCGCTCAGCTCCGCCTCCAGCTCCTCCCACCGCTCCCGGGGCAACACGTTGCTGGTCTAGAGGACACAGAGGACTTCATGTGTGTGTGGGTCACGTGACCATCATATTGTACACTGTTTACATTGTCAACACCCTGAGACGCAGAATGGACTCTTTGTCCTTGAAAGGTATTGCACAAAGTGGGATTACTTGGATTTATGCTGACAACAGCACCGAGCAAAACCAGTAATGGTGCAGATTTGACGGGGTTTCCAAGCTTTTATTCAGAACAATTATCTAACACAAATACCCTGGCTACCGAGATGCCCCCTGGCCTGGGGGGATATGTTCAGTCAGTGCACATTGCTAATAATCTGCTCATAACTATTACAAACATAGGCTTCCTAACCTTTTCATAAATCCCTACCATACCATCATTAGAAGACTTTCTGCTATACTCTGAACTTAACAACCTCTGCCGTGAGACTCTAGCACTGGCAGTAGTTACGATAAAGTCATCCATGACCACTACTAGACATAGCCTCAGGGTACGATCAGTATACCAGGAATCTTAAGAGCATTCCAGAACATCCTGGTGACATACCGGCGTGTCTTGGGCTAGTAGGCTAGTGTATGAACTATAAACCCGAGCCAGCTTGTCCACCATCTGACTCTGTGCCTTCTGACGGATGCAGAACTTATTGTAGACTCGGTTTCCAAGCTCCTTGGCAATGAACAACAGGGACTCCCCACTGGGTGGCAGGTTGGTCAGACACTAAAGAAAGAAGAGAGAGAGGAAGGGGCATCGATTAGTTGTTGGCAGCTAGGACTTACCATTTAACGGTACCAGCTAGCCATTAGTGCTTTACAATGCATACATGTAGCAGAGGAGGGAGAGCAGTCACCCAACCCGTCCTCGAACCCGGGTCTACGGGGAAACAAGTCTGTATCCTAACCAGAAGCACCAAAGAGACAGGCTCGCTAGTATGACAGTCATTGCACAGCAGTGAAAACACTCACACACACACACTTTATACACTTTGCTAACCGTCAGCAGCTAACAGCACCTAGCAGCGATGACCTGGGGTGAAATCCGCCTCCTGGAAAAAGAGCCTCACCTGAAGCATGGCATCCACGTACTCCTTGTCCTCCAGGATGCAGAGGTAAAGGTAGAGGCTAATCTTGCCACTCTTCTGGTGACTGTGGGCCATCACCATCTTGCTCTCCCTGAAGACCTGAAGGAGAGCCTTTGCCCAGCGCTCCCGCTGTGATGCCAACAGCTCCCTCTGAAACCAACACACACAAACCACCACAGTCAGGGGCAGACTTAAGTCAGAATCAGACTCAGTCAGCATTTCAGCACGGAGCTACTTTCTCCTGCTGTCTGGTCTGACAATCTGCCCTGTGGGCCAAAGCAGCGCAACATAAGACATGGCCTCTCACTGCAAGAGGAGGCACCCAGCAAACACACTATTGTTGATAACTGGGTCGAAGACCCAAAACAGAGGACGAGTCTGTGTGTGTGTGTGTGTGTGTGTGTGTGTGTGTGTGTGTGCGCGCGCGCGTGTGCATATGTGTGTGTGTATATGCGTGTGTGTGTGTATTTGGGGGAGTGATTTCCACTTCCTTATTTTTATGCATAGCCAGGCACTGATTGGGGGGGAAGACACATTAGAATACATTACCATTCAGGACAGTGTGCTGTAAATGTTGTGCGTCCACCTGGGATCGCGCTATCGCCCCACTCAGCAGCAGAGGGGGGCGGTAAATGCCAACATAGCACCGAGCAGAGCACAGCGCTGACACAACATCGCCACTGATACTGATGACATTTCAACATTTCAAACTTTCACACATTTTTATCTTTTTTCCCCAGCTGATATGCTGGATCAGGTAGCTAGGGATGGCACTATTGATGGATAAGTGATTGTGGGGGGTCATGTGGGTGCATGTGTAAAATGCGGACTGAGACTGTCTGTCTCTCTGTCTCTGAACGTGTGGGTGCAGTACTTAATGTGTTTGTTTGTGTGTGTGTGTGTGTATATGTGTGTGAGTGAGTGTGTGTGCGTATATGTGTGTACATGTATGTGTGTATGTGTGTGTGTGTGTGTGTGTGTGTGTGTGAGTGAGTGAGTGTGTGGTGTGTGTGTGTGTGTGTGTATATGTGTGTGAGTGAGTGTGTGTGTGTGTGAGTGAGTGTGTGAGTGAGTGAGTGAGTGAGAGTGAGAGAGTGAGAGAGTGAGAGTGAGAGAGCCGTTTCGCACCATCTTGACCATGTGTGGTGTGACAGGCTTGAGGGCCTCCACGGAGTCGATGGTGACAGTGCTGGCCCGCTCCATGTCCAGCTGCTGGCTGAAGCGCTGCCTCAGGTCCTCCGTGCTGAAGGCCAGCTTAGGGTATCGGGAGTCCTCCCTCTAGAACACAAAAACACAAACCGGCCAACACATTCATTTGGCTTGCACTGATACTTTGGTGTGTGGATCATCCCTTATTCTTTTTGGTTTGCACTGAAAGAGAAAGTTCACAATGGTTCCTGTTATTATGGAGGGTTGGTATAAGGATTGTTTTTAAAGACAAAAACCTAGTTAAAAATTAGTGTGCTTTACATGCTAGTGCAATGTTTGGTCTAAGGACATCTGATATAAAATGCAATGAATTACCATACCGCACAGAACTATCCACTGGCATGAAGGAAGCCATGCTGCTGAACTGCTTTGGCATGCAAGCCTGTGGTCTATGCATATATTGTTGCCAGCGACAGGGGTCAAGTCAAGAAGTAGACTTTAGGTTGGCGAAAATTGCTGACAGCTCATTTGTAAGAAGTAGCTAGCCAACCAAAGGTTTGAGAAGAGACAGGTTCTCATAAGTTCTCAGACATTATGGACAGACATTATGCTATGGCAGAATCCCATAATTGCCCTAGGTCTATACACCCAACGGGAAAAGACTGGTCTGCACGATTCGTTCAACAAAAATAAACATATGACCACTTGTAATGTGTGATTGCACACATTCACATTTCCCTGTTCCATGGTGTTGGCAAGCTTAATGTCCATGTGATTGGACTGAGCACTCATGCGCCATCAAGAACATGCATTTGCATCCGTGTGCATGTACGTGTGTGTGTGTGTGTGTGTGTGTGTGTGTGTGTGTGTGTCTGTGTGAACACACATACAGTATGTATGCCGCCTGCACGTTTCCGTCCGGGCATGTGGAATAACAAGCTCAATGTAACGGCATCATGGCTTTCGGTCGGTCGGGTCAACATTCGCTGAGAAAACAGAGCGGCCGTGTCGAGAAAGAGCCTTCTAAGCCTTTAATCATCCCATTGAGCTTCTGTAAATACGTCGAGCCCTGTGGCTAATTACCCAGTGACACTCTGCAGCTCGGCTCCAGGCTGAGGGGAGAGGAGGGGGGAAAAAAGGGACTTTTTCAACAGTGGTCCACTCAGTCAAATCAACGCCACTTCACCAGCTCATTTGTACTCATGGCAAGAGACAAAAATAGGCCACGCTGTATAAATATGCATTTCAAAAACCAGGCAGCAAGGCGAAGGAGACGTGCTGAGACTTTTGTATTATTCAGATTCTGTTGGGGCCGCAGAAGAAAAGATGTAGCTACCAGTTCATGAACTTGCATGGAGGATTTGTATGGACACTGTTGGCACTGTAGCTACAAAAATAGATATAAACTATAATCCACTGTAGAATTCGGATGTATTCACCATAACAATGATGTTATCAATGTTTAGGAATATAGACACATTGAAAATGTATGCCCTATATTAAGCATTCTTTTACATCTATCTATCCACCTATCTATCCATCGCTCTCCCTCCCTGTCTTTTTGGTTGTGTGTGTGTGTGTGTGTCCTCCACAGTAGAAACGAGAAGAGATCCTGACCGGATCTTATTATGCCCACACAGACACACTCTGATGGGAGCACAGTTTCCATGGGGGTCGGCTAACGGCGACTGATCCAGAACTCCAATTAATTGCCGGAGGATGCTTGAATTATGTACCACCCGCTTCACTGTGCCCAATTAAAACAAAATGAGCTTTTTGCAGTGGTATGCCGGGCCTCGGTCTGACACGCATTAAAGCGATGGCCGAGAGCCAAGAAGCAGGCGGCTCAGAGCGCGCATTATAAACACTGCGTATATCACACAAGCAGCTTGCTAAGTGGGCCGAGGTCCTCGTTAATACCTATCGGCATGCTTTCGCGTGCCTGCGTTTATTGCCGAGCGGAGGACGTTCAGGGGCCCGTGAGGACATCTGCACATTGTCAGGAGACATTGTAAAAGTGGGAGCGGAGGGTGGAGATGGAGAGTTTGTGGGGGCTTAAGTGGCCCACAGAAACAACGGTGCGAGGCAGGCTAGAGGTCTATCCACAAGCGGGCTCGGTGTGGACAGCCGCCAAAGCAAACGAAAGGTTAGGTGGCAGATAAATCAGCTGGGCAATAACAGCTGTGAGACAGCGCTGGCCAGGGATAAGACTCGGGAGGGATCTGAGGTGTGTGCGTGTGTGTGTGTGTGTGTGTGTATGGGGCTGCCTCAGAAGACTGATAAACACAGAGGCACTGAGCATCTCACTAGAACATTCCGTGCAGCCAGGAACGGGGATGAAGTGTGCGTGTATGTACGTGTGTGTGTGTATGTGAGAGTGTGTGTGTTGTGTACGTGCCAGTGTATGCAGCCGAGTCTGTCTGTATGTCCAGTGTGTGTGCATGCCTGCAAGTGAGTTTCCAAGTGGAAGTGAGTGAGTAAGTGAGTGTGTGTGTGTGTGTGTGTGTGTGTGTGTGTGTGTGTGTGTGTGTGTGTGTGTGTGTGTGTGTGTGTGTGTGTGTGTGTGTGAGTGACTGAGTGACTGTGTGTGTATTTAGATCTGGTGTGCATGTGTAAAAGCACGTCAGCTGTCAGTGTGACCCAGGCCAGTAAAGGTCAACAGTAGGAGCATTGGGTGGGTGAGCAGGCACTGGGCAGACGTGTGGTGCATAGCTATGAGAAGCACCCCCAGAGCAAACAGCTGGGACGCCCGCCTCTACCTCCCCTAATCCCCCCTCCCCCTGCCCCTTCCCCTGCCCCAGAGCCTGGCAAGCCAACACTCCCCTGGGTCACCTCCAACTCCTGTGGGCCAGGCCAGTCCAGAGCAGAGCAGCACAGCACAGCACTGGGATGGGCTGGGCTGGCCAGGCTAATAGGTAGTCAGCGCCGCCACCTGAAATGCATGAAGAGAAAACTAGGCCACCACGCCAGTCTCCTCAAGCGCTTCCTATTCTATTTGCTTCATTTACTGGTTTGCTTGGGTAAGCATCTCTAAATGTGTGAGATTCGGCCAAAGGCTAGGCTTCCTTCACTTGCAGCCATTCTACAACAGCGCCCTTTTCAAGCACAGGAGAGATATTTCCTTATTAAATACCTCACATCCACAACTCATCAAGGAGAAAAACAGACATAGCAGAGAGGAGCCAATGACTCTTATTGAGGATTATCTGACTAATCTTGTCACAAGACCAGTATAAATCCCACAGTACCAAGACAACAGCAATCATCTGTGAAAACAACAAGATGTACATGTTTTGGAGGTCTAAATCCTCCACATACATTTATTATAAAACCTGCTCTCGTTAGTTGCAAGGTTTCCAGGCCAGAAATCTCTCTCTTCTGTCAGCAATAGTTTTTACCAAGCCAGACAAACTATGCACATTAGTCTGCCTTGACTGATTTAGAATATAAGCATACAAATATGAAAAGTACTTTTACAAATGTATTCTGTGGAACCCTTCCGAGGGGGGGTGGGGTGGGGGGGGGTGGGGGGGGGGGGGTCTGGAGGGTGAAGTATTGTCGAGAATGCAAGGAGCATCATTACACCTTGAGCTGGGACACTGTGTTTCCCTTGTGGTGGAGAAATGCTTCTGTAAAAAGCTCTGTCTCGCACTCTCTGTCTCCGTCTGTAACAGTCTCAGCTGTGTTCTGTCTGCTCCAAGGCTGCACTATCTGGGACAGAAACCCAATGCACAAGCCTAATCTCTCCCCAACAAAAGCCTCCAAAGCAAAGCCCAGCAGATTTGGAGGCTAGCGAACAAACACATATAATGTGCGTTATCTAGAGACGGAGACCGATCTGTCTTTGCTTCTTTGCTTCTGACAGTTTCCTTGGAGAGGACGAGATTTGGATAACAACTACCGAAGTATACGAAAGTTTATCCAAGTTTTACCAAAGCACTACCACACATTTTTCCTTGATACAATGCACCTTTTTTGAGAAACCTGCTACAGAAATTCTGGACACCTCCATGGGTCAACAGTGACCGTACCTCTCTGTAGAACTCCTGGACGAGCGGCGAGGGGCAGATCTGCTGGTCTGAGAGGCCGCTGGGCTGATAGTCAGGCCAGACGACGTGGACGGCGCTCAGCACCATGTCTCTCTCGTCCTGCCGGAAGACCGTCTGCCTGAAGAGGTCGTCAACGCTCAGGCCGTCCTGCTTGATCTGCTGCAGGCACCTGTGGAGGGACAGAGAGGGACGGAGACGTGGTGAGGGACTCCAAAACGTCTGACTGAATTCATTACTACCTCACGTCCACATTTTAACAAAACTTCCAAAAAAGGAAGAGGAAATCCAAGACACTTTTCATGTAAAGTCTTTATTAATGCACGGTTAAACGATCAAAATATGTCCCATGCACTCCAACACATTTCCGCTGTTGCCCTGTGTCAGAGAGCGAGCATTACTTGTAGTCTAAAAAAAACAATGCGTCGGCAACGGCGTGTGCCAACGGTGAGCGGAATATTGATGGCACTGTAGCCACGGCGTGACACGGCACGGTGCAGTGCGGGCAGAGCCCCCATCGAGCCCCGGCTCATTTGCAGAGACGCAGAACAAAGGAAGGTAGGGCGTAAGACAATACTGAGGACTCAAGACTGGCTCAAGAGCACAGGGGATGTATCTATCATTTACGAGGCCACTTTGGGTGCACGTCTCCCTAAGTGCCACACTCCGTAATGCTTCTGTCCGCTTTCTGACCGTGTACTGGGGCAGCTATGGGATGCTCTTTGTCACATCCAAAGCAGGGAACAGACTTTGACAGTTTCCAAAGCAACAGGGTGTTTGTGTGTGTGTGTGCGAGAGAGAGAGGCGTTTCCTAGCTGGTGGGTTGCGTGTGGACACACTGCCCTCAGTAGGATGCAAGGGGAACTGCAGGACACCACAGGCAGGGAGACGTGAGAGAGGCTCAAGCCTGGGGAGGTGAGTAAGCCGCCCCGTCAGCCCTCTGAGCCTTGGCGCCAGACTATGATTAAATAACTATCACATAATTGCTTTCTAAAGTCAGCGTGTGCTAATGCTGGCACCCTCCCGCTGATACAAATACAATTAACATGGGGTGGGTGGGTCTCTGGACTATTGGGTCCCATTTATACATAGGATCCAACAGTCCAGAAAATGGCTTTTCTATGTCTTTGCTCCCCTGAGTGACTCCTAGCTGAGTAAATAGTCATCTGCTTAAAAGTAAATGAGACAATATTCAGGCTGAGCCAGAAAGAGACAGAGAGAGGACGAGAAGCGACAGTGAGGGAAAGGGGAAAAAAGAGAGAGAGAGAGAGAGAGAGACAGAAAAAGAGACTGCAACCTCTATATTGGCCATGGTACAACAGACAGTAGCTGACCCACGTAGTTGGCAGCCATGAGCATGTTGGAAGCTGCAGAGCTCTGGGTGAAAGGTACAGTGGAGAGAGAGAGAGGATGAAAAGTGCACGGGGTCAGGCCGACGCAAACACCCTGCCACACTCCTGAGGATAACGTAGCGCTCAGGTTCAGGACGACAGAGTCACTCATATTGCCTTACGCCAATCGATTGGCTGGCCACCCAACTTGTCATTGGACTACTGAGCACTGACATTTGTGTTTGTTTGTCAGAAAGAAGACACGTCGGGTGGCGTGCGACTTTGATGTGTGGCTGCTAGCTGAATCTTCTGACAGGATGCCTTTACATGACTGACATGACTGAAAGCTCAGCATGTGGAAATGTTTAGGCTTATGTAACAGAGATGGTTGCCCACATGTTTGAAGCTGATAGAATGTATCAAGGTATGTATGAATAGTGAAAGACTGAACATTTAAATCTTTTTAAATCTTTTCTTCAACCTTCATACTAATGTTTCTATTTAGGAATTTTGTGTACATTCAACTTCACAAAAGACATACTGTGCATCCTGAAGTTCATCATATCCTCAAAGTCTTTCATCAGCACCAACGAAACAAGCCGATACAGCCAAGCAGACAGCAGGACACATACTGAAGAAAACAGGAAGAGTTTGGTTCCAAAACGCTATAAATAAGTCATGTAATTTTATTGTGTATTTCAGGTAATATCAATGTCCAACTATATTTCCACTGACATTAGTTGGAAAACAAAATTAAAACAAATGATTTATGAAAATTCATTAAAATGGAGGACATAGCGTTTTGGAACAAAACTCTTCACATGTACCGTACATCGGGATATTCTAACTCCGTAGTGCACTCTAGTGGTCATTTCAGTCACCTAAACACAGCAAATCATTACTAAAGGGCTGGAAGGAGTTCAACATTACTTTGAGGTCATCACCTCATGCATAATAAGAAGAATCACAGTACAACTGTAATAAATGGGCTGCAAACCACAGATCCTTTTTCTAGGTGGTGTGGGTCATTCCACAGTCCACCAAATCACCTAGAGGCTAATATCTCAAGGATTGTCATAAAAACATTCCAGAATATTTGTCTATTTTATTGAGTTGACAGTTTTGTGCAGCTTCTTTAATAAATGTGCAATATGCAATTTGCTGTGCAAAAAACTGTCCACTCAAAAGTATTTTTTTTTTGCCTTGAAATATCCTCACAGGCATAAACAGGGACAAGTCCCAAACGTCCCAGAGGTCATCATCTAATGTATAATAAGAAGCACAATAACAAACAGCTCTTCTGGGTAAAGGAAACAGGCTAGCTGTCAGGGGTGAGGAAAAGCCTAAACGCCCTTGAGCTCTTCCATTTGGTCAAACCAATTTCATGTTCTCTCAAGCACACAAGGCACATGACCTATCAGGGCTCTACAGTGCGCCCATTTCACTCGCACATGGCGCATATTTAGGCGCACTGGTGCGAATGACTTCTAACCATGTCAATGTTTGTCTACAAAATACACCGCAACATCGAGAAACATTACTGGTGCAAACCATAGAATCACGTCGCGAATGCAGCATAAAAACTACACCTCCCATCAACGTTAGCAGTTTCGCATTGTGACTCGCTAGTAGTCGCTTCTATCAAATCCAAGAGCGCGCAGAAAAAGCGGAAAGTTAGACTAGCCAGCCAAGATGCAAAGATTGAAGAAATTAGTTCTTCTATCCACCGAAGTCATCGGATATAGGAGGAACAGGATGACATTCTGAGAATGCAGTGAGAGAAGGAAAGGTAACCTAACATGCCTTTTAGCCCAGTTGACGTATTGGCTGCAATATGCAAAATATAGCTGTAGTGAACAGGCACAAAAGTAGCCTCCCGTAATACTCCCATTTTATTCAAAGAACGCTACTGACAACTCCAGGCTTCCACGCATGCTTGTTTGTTTACACCGAATACAAGCTGAAGTGCAAAACGAAAGTAGGTCTAACGTTTGCCTACTGCCCCCATCAATGCAGATATTTCAAATAAAAAAATAAAAGTATAATATATATATATATATATATATATATATATAAAAACCTTGATTAGCCTATGTTGGGTTTTGTGGAAGAGAAAATGGACTGTTTTAGTAGTAGTATTAGGCAGTATGCAGTCAGATAGTCACCATGGGCATATTTGGATTAGCTACAGATGGATTCACAAATAAATAAAATAGCCTACCTTTGGCAGGATACTTGATATACAGGGTAAATGCAAATATGGCAATGTATAATATTATTTTACATTAACAAAATGTAGGAAAATGGAACAGACTGAAAATAAAATAGGCACTGATCTTTAAAATCCTGTGTCCTGTAGCCTAAATGTTGTCAGTCATTCTTAATATTCACAATTGGTGCACTGGCATGTTTAACTGTTAGCTGCAGTGTAATGTTAGATTATATGTAAGTTAAGTACAGAACTGACTGTGCGTTTTTAACTTGGGCACACAAGTGCTCCTGGAATTTTTTTTTAGTGTAGAGCCCTGCCTATTTATTTCAAAAAGTGACACTTTCATATAATCGGAAAAAAAAAAAATATTCAGCAAGTCACACACCAAAGTAACAAACATCTGGCAACTCAAATGAACCAACAGATCTGCCTGTCCTGCCATGACCTCTCCTGTTTGCATTCAGATCAACTTCCTGGAACTGTAATCGCATCACAGGCATGGGGGTTTGGCACACGTCCACTGTGCGCCCTCTGCATTTGTATGAAGCACTTTTGAGATAATGAGAATGAATACATGCAAATACTCGTTTGTGCCAGAGCTCCAGCGCCAACTCTCTTCCCACAACACAGTTTACTGACATAGCAAACCAGGCTGTGGTTTATCATGCATTCTGGATATACAGCTCTGGAAAAATTAAGAGAGCACTGCACATTTTTCTGATGTCATCCTACAGTTGCTGAGTGACATTCGAATGAGTTGACGGGCATATTCACATTTGCAGTGGTCTCTTAATTACAGAGCTGTATTTATCAAGCCACAGTTTACTGAGCAGTTGCAAAGAATTGTGGGCCAACTAGGGGTCATCACATTGTGCAACAGCCATGAATTGAACTACAGCACATGCATCAGTGACTATCTGCTAGCTTGTATGACGTAGGGTCTTACCTGTCGATGACATGTGGGGAAGTTTCTGGGTGGCGGCCCATGCACTCCAGAGCAGCTGAGTAGGAGCTGAGGTTAGGCTTGAGACCAGCTTCCTCTATCAGGGTAAAAATGCGCCCAATCTGGCTAATAGAACCCTTCCATTGGTAAAGTAAAGGGAAAACATGTTTCAACACCATTGACCATCTGTAAGGCAGTTAGTTCACTATTGACTATAGTCTTTAAATAGATAATGACTATTTAATGTAGTAGGCCATGTGTCATCAGTGTCATAACAGGAATGATGACTGTGGTATGGTATATGTTCAGTCATCCATTTAGAAAAACAAAATACATGCATCTAAATGCTTTGAGTGCATAGAAAGTTGCAGGAATTATCATTTCATTTAGAAAGTCAAAACTAGCAAATCAACACCAGTGTACGTGGGACTCACTCTTTTAGCCCAGACTCTCAGCATGATGTTGTAGGCACTCATGGACAGAAGCTTGCGCTTGGTGAGGTTCCGGTGATGGTTGTTCAAGCAGCGTTGAGCGCGGTCTACGTCGCCGATGAACACACACGCCTCTAGGAAGCAACGCACACTGAGCTGTGCATCCCCATAGCGATTCCCCTCATTGTCTTCTAGAAGCTTCTCTGCATTGGCAGAGACCCACTGGTTCACCTGCTGATCCAGCTCCTCCACTTCAGGTAGTTCAGCCTCCCTAGAGTACGTCTCCTGGACAGCAACAGCAGGTCTGGGAGACTTTTGCTTCTTAGTCTTAGCTTGTTCCTGTTTTTGCGTGACCTTGCTCTTTTTGGTGGTTGAGATTGTCTTTTTTGAGGTGCCTGGCAGCATCAGGCTGCCTTTATTCTCCTTCTTCATCTTTTCCTGAAGCTTCAGCTGGAGGCGCGCCTGTTTTCTCGTTTTATTCCACTTTTCATTTTTCAGCTTCTCCATCCAGCGGCTGTTGTGTGTTTTCGGTGAGGAGGAGCCTCCTGTCTCTGTGTTCCTGGGCTGGCCTGCTTTGGGCATCTCACCTCTTTCTCCAGACACATTCTTTGGGCCCTTAGCTGACGCAGTGCCCCTACCAGTCTGTGGTACTTTGAGAAAATGTACATTTGAGACATCTAAAATGACATCAGATTGTAGCTGCTGAATCCTGGCTTCAAGAACTTTGGGAGAGAAAGAGAATATCTTATTGCTGCTTGCACACTTACACAATCATCAAGAAGCACTGAATTAGCCAAAATACCTGGTCAGCATAAAAGCACACACACACTACACACACACACGTCCTCCAGGCCAATTGCCCTCCAAAGCTAGCCTGACGAGCCACTCCAAAGCTCATTAAGTCGTGATATTAAGTTGCCACCACAGTTAATGATACAGTTGTGTCCACCTGTACCAGCAAACACATATCTTACCATCCAAAAGCTGATGCTGCTGCCTCATACGAGTCTTCCCTTCTTCTTTCTTCGGAATCAGAACGGAATAGCGCCGTCGACAAACCAAAGTGGTGTCTGCAGAGATCAAGAAAACATTTGATATTCCACAATGAAAAGCACCTCACAGGAACAACGAACCTCAAACTGACAAGACTGGTCTACTTCATGCATGTAAGCCTACAATGTTATGAGGCATGCCATGACCGTTATAGCAATAGGTGTAGCACTGCACGCGTACAGGTCGAGAAGGTTACAGCCTCATTTGTTAACATTTCAACAACGAGTGTTGTTTTTATTTTTATTATTGTTCTCTAACTGGAGACATGCGACGGTATGGCAAAAACACGACGCTAAAGACTTTGCGGTACAGCTGCCTTCGAATGCTCATACTGTAATGTAACGTTGACATGACATGTTGGGGATAGCCGTAAACTTACCTGTGATTGTTTTTTCAAAGTTATTCTGAATTCTGAAACAGGAGCGACAGTGGTTGGCATTGAGCACTTGACGCGCAGCTTTATTAACGACCATGCCGCTTGTTAGACACTTTGGAAAGGCACATAGTCTCAAGAGTGACATGTTGACATGAGACTTTACAACAACCGCATTATCCCTCACAGAAGGCCGCCATTTCGTTCCAGACAAGAGCACTCGCATACCAATACATCGATATGTCATAGCCTAGATTGAACGAACGCAGAAATGTCGAACGAAGCGAGGGTTCAGTAAAGACAAGTTGAAAAGCATACACAGACAAATTACCAATAAACCAAATGTTTATGCATTTCATTCGTAAGTAATTAGTTTAATACGTATATTGTCCTTTCTCTAGTTGACGTGTTAATATGTCTCTCAGCTTGGAAATGTCATCAGTCTACAAATTCTGTTCTGTGTCTAATTCTTTAAAATCGTTAAAATGGTTTAAAACCATAAATAAAAATATATGAGTAGGCTACATTTTCACGTTGTGTTTATCAATTTAAAACAGATTCAGGGAGCGCTTACACTCGGGGAAACACTATAAAATTCCGCTAGATGGCAGTATTTCTCCTTTAGAGCAAACTAAACAGACAATCGCCAGCCAGTTGCCTTTAAAGTGTGAAGCAACAGCCTACTGCTTGCTGTTAGTGAGATTCTCTTGGAATTTCTTCACAAGGCTTCAACATGAGCCTAATTCATAACATGAAAAGAGCACATGGACAGCAAGAGTGATGAATGTCCCTTCAATTAGACTTTACAGTCTATCATTATCCAACAGCTTTATGGTTTTCAATCAAATTAAATTATTATAATGAGGTAAAAAAAAAAAAAAAAAGGCAGGTCCCAGGCACTCAGTCAGACGTAAAAAGAGGAGAAAGAATGAATTAAAAAGCCTTTATTTGGTATGGCTTAAGTCATTTAAAATATATATATATACAAGAGCCCCAAAAAATGACTTAAGCAATACCAAATAAAGGCTTTTTAATTCATTCTTTCTCCTCTTTTTACGTCTGACTGAGTGCCTGGGACCTGCCTTTTTTTGTATCATTGGATTTTTCCCTGCCCCAAGAACACCTATTACGGACTATATAACTCTACCTGAGCGCCGGGTTGAACCTCTTGCAGTATTATAACGAGGTATTGGATTAAGGATGATCACTACTATTAAATAAATTCTATAATTCTGGCAAATTTGTGCTAAACAGTCAATCAAATTGCACTTATCTTTTTTCATGTTGATTAGTGGAATAGTGTATGGCTTGAACTGAAAAAAGTGTATTGGATTATAATCATAGACTAGACTGTACCTGAAGGCCTAGTGTCACCGTCAAATCCCAGTTTAAGACATAAATGACCTAACAATAAATGCATACCTTCTCTCCAGATGTCCCTGACATAGGCCTACTGATATGATAATTGATAGTAGGCTAATACATATATTAGTCACACATTATTTAAGCTTTTAAAATGTTAGACCTTAGCCTAATAATCAACAGGGTTCCATCCAGGTCTACTTCTTAAAATAATCGTCTATGCCACTTCTATAACTTTTATTGTGAACTCCAATACCACAGGCACAAGGTGGTATAATATGTAGGCTATTACAGTATGCTGTTAGTTCAGAAATTTCCATTCCACTCCATTATAGACAGCAGATCACAACTCCATTATACTGTAGACAGAAGATGCGTTGTTTATTTAATCAGGGTAGCAGTATTCAGATTACATTATGTGCTTATATAATTGCAAAAGGTTTCTAGACTGTTGTAGAAAGACATGGTTGATCTTTAATGCAATATCTACATTGCCCTTGTCAGCAACCATTCATCCAATGTTCCAAAGGCACATTCTGTTCACTAATCTGATATCATTTTAAAAGGCTAACTGAGAAAACATTGGAGAACCCTTTTGCAATATGTAAGCACATAATGTAATCCGAAAACTGCTGCCCTGATTAAAAAAAACAATGCAAATGATCTCAGCTGGTATTCTGTCCATAATGGAGTGGAATGGAAATTTCTAAAAGTGACCCCAAACTTTTGACCGGTAGTGTATATACCCAGTTAAGTCAGGAAATATGAAAAACCTGTTTATATAGAAAATCAGTCCCACACTCAGCAAACTTCTATCCTACTTAATAAAGTTAACGTTCATCAAAATCAAAATTAATTCAGAGTTAAAGTAGAGTAAAAAAATCTGACATTTTAAAGTGTACAGATTCACCTCTTGTACTATATGAACTATCTTCATCCTACTAAATCCAATCTAAGTAGTAGCTAGGTGCCAAGTTCACTTTAACAATGTGCGAGAGTTCATGACTTCCCTCTCCCATAAATCCTCCCTGCCGCCAGGAGCTAACGCTTAAGTGTTACCTAAAAGGTCACTGTGTGTGATAGAGAGGGCCGCACTGGGCATTGGCCCTCCTCAGCTCCGCTCAAGGGTGGCGTGGAGATCAGAGTGGCCTCGGGGCAGGGGTGTCCTTTTGCGCCGATGTAGGTGAGGATCAGAAGGTGTTTGTTGCCACGGTTCACAAGCCGGGGGCCCCCTCGACAGCCTTGTTTGATGTGGCTGCAAGCCTCTGTCGGCAGCGAGCTCTTTGCGGTGGTGTGACAGTCATTGCCGGGTGAGTGACTGTCAATGAGCAGGCCAACAAAAGGGGAGAAGACAGCCATTCAGGCCCACTGATAATGGCCAGGCCAGGACAAGACTGCCATTCTCACACACTTTGATCACCGGGGGACGCGTACACACCTATGTGGGGGTCACTTATTTGTTTTACAGATGGGCACATTTTTTGGTGTGTGTGTGTGTGTGTGTGTGTGTGTGTGGTGGGGGGGATTCACCTGGGCCGGAGGTTTTGTTTATGAAACACTCACGTTGGCAAATGGGTTTAGCATGTGCAGCCACTCTCCAGTGGAATGAATGAGAGAGAAAGAGAGGGATAGAGAGAGAGAGAGATTTCAGGGTTGGCTAATTTGTTATGTTGAGAAACAGTATTTTCCAGATAATGTTGATCACATTTTTCCAGCATGCAACATTTTTCCTAACAATTAACATAACGTCATGTTTGTTTTGCACCATCGTTATGTAACATATATTTTTGAAACTATGAAAAGTGAAGTAAAGACGGCATTAATGTAAGGTCTGATGCTCTATATCATGGAAATGATCTATGGAATCAATAATGAGCAGACTATATGTAGAACACAGAAAGTATTTAATTTTCTCACAGATTACACAAATACCTTGAGAAAAGCTTGCTGCTTTGAACAGCATATCGGACTAGTTGCTCACTTAAATCATTGAGTGTATCATCATATCTGAAGATATGGTTCTTAGAAATATAATTCCAGAAATCATCCTATTTAAAGGTATCGTCCTTCCAGAAATCTGCACTGTTTGGGTTACATAGATGAGATTAGCCCAAATGAGATTCAGTTACTGCTGGCTACAAAGGTCACCGCACTGTGAATTCTGTGTTAACACCTGACAGCCAGGGCGGGCGAGGTGGGTGGGTGGGGGGTGGTTCGTTCCATTCTCTGTCCATCACAGTACACCAGCATGTGTCTCTGCTAGAGGACACAACAGATCAGAGGTGTGGGACACCTGCGAGCCCCTAATCCTGACTATGAAGACAGGCACAGTGGCGCTTACTGCACTCCCCCACCAGTACTGCTCCCCTTTATTATGGGATGAGATGTGAGTTTCAGTGTGTGGTGTATTAGGTTGTGGTGTGTGTGTGTGGTGTTTCAGTGTGTGGTGTATTAGTGTGTTGTGCATTAGTGTGTGGTGTGTATGTGGTGTTTCAGTCTGTGGTGGTGGTTTCTTAATCATCCAACAGTGACCATGTGCTTAATGCGAACAAGACAACATCTGAATGTTTGATCTGGTCCCGCTTTATCGGCGGGCAGATTATCTCGGGTTCTGTGTGATTGATGTGAGCTGTCTGCATGATGAACTACATCCGCATGATTTATCACCGCCTGTCAACATCGGCTGATTCTTCAAAAAAAGAGTTGCTATGGCCGGTCCACTGTATCGGTGTAAAATCTGTATTTAATGTGCAGAGGGGACGAGTGGAGATGGGAAATCTTTCAGAATCCGGCAACTTATCAGACGGATGCTCCTCTTATCTCCTCGCTGGCCCACAAAGGACAATGGTCACGAAAGAAGGATATGCAAACGTCCTGCGCTCAGACTCAATGCTCGCACATGGCCACAACCATGGCAGCGGTTGAGTGGCCAGTCCTGATTTAGAAACGGATGTTTACATAGACTGGGGCAGATAGTAGTGGCACCTGCACTATAGGAACGGGCACAAACTGTGCCACTCAACATCAAGAGTCTGTTGCATAATCACATTTTTGAAAGTGTCACTACAAACACTGCACACCACACTTAAGAACACATATATGTATCTATAGCCTATGTATTTGAATGTGTGTGTGTGTGTGTGTGTGTTTGTTTGTTTATTTATTATTTATTTGATGACATTATACATTACATGAAATTATTTGTGTCGTCATGTGCTGTACATTCTACATTTAAAA